>NW_027125288.1:0-176000 GCF_033026475.1 Channa argus
ATGATATTTCTATGCTGAACTGAGTTGTTCTGGGTCAACTATGAAGGCAAACCCACTTTCCCTTCAGTATTTTGCTGCATTTGGCAGAAATCAGCTCATTCGGCCTGAAAATGCTTTTAAGCGCCTAAAAACTTACACTCTTGATTTCTGGCTAAATAAAAGCTGTTGCAATGATATTTCCATGCTGAACTGAGTTGTTCTGGGTCAACTATGAAGGCAAACCCACTTTCCTTTCAGTATTTTGCTGCAATTGGCAGAAACAAGCATATTTGATCATTCGGCCTGAAAATGCTTTTAAGCGCATAAAAACTTACACTCTTGATTTCTGGCTAAATAAAAGCTGTTGCAATGATATTTCCATGCTGAACTGAGTTGTTCTGGGTCAACTATGAAGGCAAACCCACTTTCCTTTCAGTATTTTGCTGCAATTGGCAGAAACAAGCATATTTGCTCATTCGGCCTGAAAATGCTTTTAAGCGCATAAAAACTTACACTCTTGATTTCTGGCTACATAAAAGCCGTTGCAATGATATTTCCATGCTGAACTGAGTTGTTCTGGGTCAACTATGAAGGCAAACCCACTTTCCTTTCAGTATTTTGCTGCAATTGGCAGAAACAAGCATATTTGATCATTCGGCCTGAAAATGCTTTTAAGCGCATAAAAACTTACACTCTTGATTTCTGGCTAAATAAAAGCTGTTGCAATGATATTTCCATGCTGAACTGAGTTGTTCTGGGTCAACTATGAAGGCAAACCCACTTTCCCTTCAGTATTTTGCTGCATTTGGCAGAAATCAGCTCATTCGACCTGAAAATGCTTTTAAGCGCATAAAAACTTACACTCTTGATTTCTGGCTAAATAAAAGCTGTTGCAATGATAATTCCATGCTGAACTGAGTTGTTCTGGGTCAACTATGAAGGCAAACCCACTTTCCCTTCAGTATTTTGCTGCATTTGGCAGAAATCAGCTCATTCGGCCTGAAAATGCTTTTAAGCGCATAAAAACTTACACTCTTGATTTCTGGCTAAATAAAAGCTGTTGCAATGATATTTCCATGCTGAACTGAGATGTTCTGGGTCAACTATGAAGGCAAACCCACTTTCCTTTCAGTATTTTTGCTGCAATTGGCAGAAACAAGCATATTTGCTCATTCGGCCTGAAAATGCTTTTAAGCGCATAAAAACTTACACTCTTAAATTCTGGCTAAATAAAAGCTGTTGCAATGATATTTCCATGCCAAACTGAGTTGTTCTGGGTCAACTATGAAGGCAAACCCACTTTCCCTTCAGTATTTTGCTGCATTTGGCAGAAATCAGCTCATTCGGCCTGAAAATGCTTTTAAGCGCATAAAAACTTACACTCTTGATTTCTGACTAAATAAAAGCTGTTGCAATGATATTTCCATGCTGAACTGAGTTGTTCTGGGTCAACTATGAAGGCAAACCCACTTTCCTTTCAGTATTTTGCTGCAATTGGCAGAAACAAGCATATTTGATCATTCGGCCTGAAAATGCTTTTAAGCGCATAAAAACTTACACTCTTGATTTCTGGCTAAATAAAAGCTGTTGCAATGATATTTCCATGCTGAACTGAGTTGTTCTGGGTCAACTATGAAGGCAAACCCACTTTCCTTTCAGTATTTCTCTGCAATTGGCAGAAATCAGCTCATTCGGCCTGAAAATGCTTTTAAGCGCATAAAAACTTACACTCTTGATTTCTGGCTAAATAGAAGCTGCTGCAATGATATTTCCATGCTGAACTGAGTTTTTCTGGGTCAACTATGAAGGCAAACCCACTTTCCTTTCAGTATTTTGCTGCAATTGGCAGAAACAAGCATATTTGCTCATTCGGCCTGAAAATGCTTTTAAGCGCATAAAAACTTACACTCTTGATTTCTGGCTACATAAAAGCCGTTGCAATGATATTTCCATGCTGAATTGAGTTGTTCTGGGTCAACTATGAAGGCAAACCCACTTTCCTTTCAGTATTTTGCTGCAATTGGCAGAAACAAGCATATTTGATCATTCGGCCTGAAAATGCTTTTAAGCGCATAAAAACTTACACTCTTGATTTCTGGCTAAATAAAAGCTGTTGCAATGATATTTCCATGCTGAACTGAGTTGTTCTGGGTCAACTATGAAGGCAAACCCACTTTCCCTTCAGTATTTTGCTGCATTTGGCAGAAATCAGCTCATTCGACCTGAAAATGCTTTTAAGCGCATAAAAACTTACACTCTTGATTTCTGGCTAAATAAAAGCTGTTGCAATGATATTTCCATGCTAAACTGAGTTGTTCTGGGTCAACTATGAAGGCAAACCCACTTTCCCTTCAGTATTTTGCTGCAATTGGCAGAAACTAGCATAGTTGATCATTCGGCCTGAAAATGCTTTTAAGCGCATAAAAACTTACACTCTTGATTTCTGGCTAAATAAAAGCTGTTGCAATGATATTTCTATGCTGAACTGAGTTGTTCTGGGTCAACTATGAAGGCAAACCCACTTTCCCTTCAGTATTTTGCTGCATTTGGCAGAAATCAGCTCATTCGGCCTGAAAATGCTTTTAAGCGCCTAAAAACTTACACTCTTGATTTCTGGCTAAATAAAAGCTGTTGCAATGATATTTCCATGCTGAACTGAGTTGTTCTGGGTCAACTATGAAGGCAAACCCACTTTCCTTTCAGTATTTTGCTGCAATTGGCAGAAACAAGCATATTTGATCATTCGGCCTGAAAATGCTTTTAAGCGCATAAAAACTTACACTCTTGATTTCTGGCTAAATAAAAGCTGTTGCAATGATATTTCCATGCTGAACTGAGTTGTTCTGGGTCAACTATGAAGGCAAACCCACTTTCCTTTCAGTATTTTGCTGCAATTGGCAGAAACAAGCATATTTGATCATTCGGCCTGAAAATGCTTTTAAGCGCATAAAAACTTACACTCTTGATTTCTGGCTAAATAAAAGCTGTTGCAATGATATTTCCATGCTGAACTGAGTTGTTCTGGGTCAACTATGAAGGCAAACCCACTTTCCCTTCAGTATTTTGCTGCATTTGGCAGAAATCAGCTCATTCGACCTGAAAATGCTTTTAAGCGCATAAAAACTTACACTCTTGATTTCTGGCTAAATAAAAGCTGTTGCAATGATATTTCCATGCTAAACTGAGTTGTTCTGGGTCAACTATGAAGGCAAACCCACTTTCCCTTCAGTATTTTGCTGCAATTGGCAGAAACAAGCATATTTGATCATTCGGCCTGAAAATGCTTTTAAGCGCATAAAAAGTTACACTCTTGATTTCTGGCTAAATAAAAGCTGTTGCAATGATATTTCTATGCTGAACTGAGTTGTTCTGGGTCAACTATGAAGTCAAACCCACTTTCCCTTCAGTATTTTGCTGCATTTGGCAGAAATCAGCTCATTCGGCCTGAAAATGCTTTTAAGCGCATAAAAACTTACACTCTTGATTTCTGGCTAAAAAAAAGCTGTTGCAATGATATTTCCATGCTGAACTGAGTTGTTCTGGGTCAACTATGAAGGCAAACCCACTTTCCCTTCAGTATTTTGCTGCAATTGGCAGAAACAAGCATATTTGATCATTCGGCCTGAAAATGCTTTTAAGCGCATAAAAACTTACACTCTTGATTTCTGGCTAAATAAAAGCTGTTGCAATGATATTTCCATGCTGAACTGAGTTGTTCTGGGTCAACTATGAAAGCAAACCCACTTTCCTTTCAGTATTTTGTTGCAAATGGTAGAAGCAAGCATATTTGCTCATTCGGCCTGAAAATGCTTTTAAGCGCATAAAAACTTACACTCTTGATTTGTGGCTAAATAAAAGCTGTTGCAATGATAATTCCATGCTGAACTGAGTTGTTCTGGGTCAACTATGAAGGCAAACCCACTCTCCCTTCAGTATTTTGCTCCATTTGTCAGAAATCAGCTCATTAGGCCTGAAAATGCTTTTAAGCGCCTAAAAACTTACACTCTTGATTTCTGGCTAAATAAAGGCTGTTGCAATGATATTTTCATGCTGAACTGAGTTGTTCTGGGTCAACTATGAAGGCAAACCCACTTTCCCTTCAGTATTTTGCTGCAATTGGCAGAAACAAGCATATTTGCTCATTCGGCCTGAAAATGCTTTTAAGCGCAAAAAAACTTACACTCTTGATTTCTGGCTAAATAAAAGCTGTTGCAATGATATTTCCATGCTGAACTGAGTTGTTCTGGGTCAACTATGAAGGCAAACCCACTTTCCTTTCAGTATTTTGCTGCAATTGGCAGAATTCAGCTCATTCGGCCTGAAAATGCTTTTAAGCGCATAAAAACTTACACTCTTGATTTCTGGCTAAATAAAAGCTGTTGCAATGATATTCATGCTGAACTGAGTTGTTCTGGGTCAACTATGAAGGCAAACCCACTTTCCTTTCAGTATTTTGCTGCAATTGGCAGAAACAACCATATTTGATCATTCGGCCTGAAAATGCTTTTAAGCGCATAAAAACTTACACTCTTGATTTCTGGCTAAATAAAAGCTGTTGCAATGATATTTCCATGCTGAACTGAGTGTTTCTGGGTCAACTATGAAGGCAAACCCACTTTCCTTTCAGTATTTTGCTGCAATTGGCAGAAACAACCATATTTGATCATTCGGCCTGAAAATGCTTTTAAGCGCATAAAAACTTACACTCTTGATTTGTGGCTAAATAAAAGCTGTTGCAATGATAATTCCATCCTGAACTGAGTTGTTCTGGGTCAACTATGAAGGCAAACCCACTCTCCCTTCAGTATTTTGCTCCATTTGTCAGAAATCAGCTCATTAGGCCTGAAAATGCTTTTAAGCGCCTAAAAACTTACACTCTTGATTTCTGGCTAAATAAAGGCTGTTGCAATGATATTTCCATGCTGAACTGAGTTGTTCTGGGTCAACTATGAAGGCAAACCCACTTTCCTTTCAGTATTTTGCTGCAATTGGCAGAAACAAGCATATTTGCTCATTCGGCCTGAAAATGCTTTTAAGCGCATAAAAACTTACACTCTTGATTTCTGGCTAAATAAAAGCTGTTGCAATGATATTTCCATGCTGAACTGAGTTGTTCTGGGTCATTTATAAAGGCAAACCCACTTTCCTTTCAGTATTTTGCTGCAATTGGCAGAAACAAGCATATTTCCTCATTCGGCCTGAAAATGCTTTTAAGCGCATAAAAATTTACACTCTTGATTTCTGGCTAAATAAAAGCTGTTGCAATGATATTTCCATGCTGAACTGAGTTGTTCTGGGTCATTTATAAAGGCAAACCCACTTTCCTTTCAGTATTTTGCTGCAATTGGCAGAAACAAGCATATTTCCTCATTCGGCCTGAAAATGCTTTTAAGCGCATAAAAATTTACACTCTTGATTTCTGGCTAAATAAAAGCTGTTGCAATGTTATTTCCATGCTGAACTGAGTTGTTCTGGGTCAACTATGAAGGCAAACCCACTTTCCCTTCAGTATTTTGCTGCATTGGACAGAAACAAGCATATTTGCTCATTCGGCCTGAAAATGCTTTTAAGCGCATAAAAACTTACACTCTTGATTTCTGGCTAAATAAAAGCTGTTGCAATGATATTTCCATGCTGAACTGAGTTGTTCTGGGTCAACTATGAAGGCAAACCCACTTTCCCTTCAGTATTTTGCTGCATTTGGCAGCAATCAGCTCATTCGACCTGAAAATGCTTTTAAGCGCATAAAAACTTACACTCTTGATTTCTGGCTAAATAAAAGCTGTTGCAATGATATTTCCATGCTGAACTGAGTTGTTCTGGGTCAAGTATGAAGGCAAACCCACTTTCCTTTCAGTATTTTGCTGCAATTGGCAGAAATCAGCTCATTCGGCCTGAAAATGCTTTTAAGCGCATAAAAACTTACACTCTTGATTTCTGGCTAAATAAAAGCTGTTGCAATGATATTTCCATGCTGAACTGAGTTGTTCTGGGTCAACTATGAAGGCAAACCAGCTTTCCTTTCAGTATTTTGCTGCAATTGGCAGAAACAAGCATATTTGCTCATTCGGCCTGAAAGTGCTTTTAAGCTCATAAAAACTTACACTCTTGATTTCTGGCTTAATAAAAGCTGTTGCAATGATATTTCCATGCTGAACTGAGTTGTTCTGGGTCAACTATGAAGGCAAACCCACTTTCCTTTCAGTATTTTGCTGCAATTGGCAGAAACAAGCATATTTGCTCATTCGGCCTGAAAATGCTTTTAAGCGCATAAAAACTTACACTCTTGATTTCTGGCTACATAAAAGCCGTTGCAATGATATTTCCATGCTGAACTGAGTTGTTCTGGGTCAACTATGAAGGCAAACCCACTTTCCTTTCAGTATTTTGCTGCAATTGGCAGAAACAAGCATATTTGCTCATTCGGCCTGAAAGTGCTTTTAAGCGCATAAAAACTTACACTCTTGATTTCTGGCTAAATAAAAGCTGTTGCAATGATATTTCCATGCTGAACTGAGTTTTTCTGGGTCAACTATGAAGGCAAACCCACTTTCCTTTCAGTATTTTGCTGCAATTGGCAGAAACAAGCTTATTTGATCATTCAGCCTGAAAATGCTTTTAAGCGCATAAAAACTTACACTCTTGATTTCTGGCTAAATAAAAGCTGTTGCAATGATATTTCCATGCTGAACTGAGTTGTTCTGGGTCAAGTATGAAGGCAAACCCACTTTCCTTTCAGTATTTTGCTGCAATTGGCAGAAATCAGCTCATTCGGCCTGAAAATGCTTTTAAGCGCATAAAAACTTACACTCTTGATTTCTGGCTAAATAAAAGCTGTTGCAATGATATTTCCATGCTGAACTGAGTTGTTCTGGGTCAACTATGAAGGCAAACCAGCTTTCCTTTCAGTATTTTGCTGCAATTGGCAGAAACAAGCATATTTGCTCATTCGGCCTGAAAGTGCTTTTAAGCTCATAAAAACTTACACTCTTGATTTCTGGCTAAATAAAAGCTGTTGCAATGATATTTCCATGCTGAACTGAGTTGTTCTGGGTCAACTATGAAGGCAAACCCACTTTCCTTTCAGTATTTTGCTGCAATTGGCAGAAACAAGCATATTTGCTCATTCGGCCTGAAAATGCTTTTAAGCGCATAAAAACTTACACTCTTGATTTCTGGCTACATAAAAGCCGTTGCAATGATATTTCCATGCTGAACTGAGTTGTTCTGGGTCAACTATGAAGGCAAACCCACTTTCCTTTCAGTATTTTGCTGCAATTGGCAGAAACAAGCATATTTGCTCATTCGGCCTGAAAGTGCTTTTAAGCGCATAAAAACTTACACTCTTGATTTCTGGCTAAATAAAAGCTGTTGCAATGATATTTCCATGCTGAACTGAGTTTTTCTGGGTCAACTATGAAGGCAAACCCACTTTCCTTTCAGTATTTTGCTGCAATTGGCAGAAACAAGCATATTTGATCATTCGGCCTGAAACTGCTTTTAAGCGCATAAAAACTTACACTCTTGATTTCTGGCTAAATAAAAGCTGTTGCAATGATATTTCCATGCTGAACTGAGTTGTTCTGGGTCAACTATGAAGGCAAACCCACTTTCCTTTCAGTATTTTGCTGCAATTGGCAAAAACAAGAATATTTGATCATTCGGTCTGAAAGTGCTTTTAAGCGCATAAAAACTTACACTCTTGATTTCTGGCTAAATAAAAGCTGTTGCAATGATATTTCCATGCTGAACTGAGTTGTTCTGGGTCAACTATGAAGGCAAACCCACTTTCCCTTCAGTATTTTGCTGCATTTGGCAGAAATCAGCTCATTCGGCCTGAAAATGCTTTTAAGCGCATAAAAACTTACACTCTTGATTTCTGGCTAAATAAAAGCTGTTGCAATGATATTTCCATGCTGAACTGAGTTGTTCTGGGTCAACTATGAAAGCAAACCCACTTTCCTTTCAGTATTTTGTTGCAAATGGTAGAAACAAGCATATTTGCTCATTCGGCCTGAAAATGCTTTTAAGCGCATAAAAACTTACACTCTTGATTTGTGGCTAAATAAAAGCTGTTGCAATGATAATTCCATGCTGAACTGAGTTGTTCTGGGTCAACTATGAAGGCAAACCCACTCTCCCTTCAGTATTTTGCTCCATTTGTCAGAAATCAGCTCATTAGGCCTGAAAATGCTTTTAAGCGCCTAAAAACTTACACTCTTGATTTCTGGCTAAATAAAGGCTGTTGCAATGATATTTTCATGCTGAACTGAGTTGTTCTGGGTCAACTATGAAGGCAAACCCACTTTCCCTTCAGTATTTTGCTGCAATTGGCAGAAACAAGCATATTTGCTCATTCGGCCTGAAAATGCTTTTAAGCGCAAAAAAACTTACACTCTTGATTTCTGGCTAAATAAAAGCTGTTGCAATGATATTTCCATGCTGAACTGAGTTGTTCTGGGTCAACTATGAAGGCAAACCCACTTTCCTTTCAGTATTTTGCTGCAATTGGCAGAAACTAGCATAGTTGATCATTCGGCCTGAAAATGCTTTTAAGCGCATAAAAACTTACACTCTTGATTTCTGGCTAAATAAAAGCTGTTGCAATGATATTCATGCTGAACTGAGTTGTTCTGGGTCAACTATGAAGGCAAACCCACTTTCCTTTCAGTATTTTGCTGCAATTGGCAGAAACAACCATATTTGATCATTCGGCCTGAAAATGCTTTTAAGCGCATAAAAACTTACACTCTTGATTTCTGGCTAAATAAAAGCTGTTGCAATGATATTTCCATGCTGAACTGAGTTGTTCTGGGTCAACTATGAAGGCAAACCCACTTTCCTTTCAGTATTTTGCTGCAATTGGCAGAAACAACCATATTTGATCATTCGGCCTGAAAATGCTTTTAAGCGCATAAAAACTTACACTCTTGATTTGTGGCTAAATAAAAGCTGTTGCAATGATAATTCCATGCTGAACTGAGTTGTTCTGGGTCATCTATGAAGGCAAACCCACTCTCCCTTCAGTATTTTGCTCCATTTGTCAGAAATCAGCTCATTAGGCCTGAAAATGCTTTTAAGCGCCTAAAAACTTACACTCTTGATTTCTGGCTAAATAAAGGCTGTTGCAATGATATTTCCATGCTGAACTGAGTTGTTCTGGGTCAACTATGAAGGCAAACCCACTTTCCTTTCAGTATTTTGCTGCAATTGGCAGAAACAAGCATATTTGCTCATTCGGCCTGAAAATGCTTTTAAGCGCATAAAAACTTACACTCTTGATTTCTGGCTAAATAAAAGCTGTTGCAATGATATTTCCATGCTGAACTGAGTTGTTCTGGGTCAACTATGAAGGCAAACCCACTTTCCCTTCAGTATTTTGCTGCATTGGACAGAAACAAGCATATTTGCTCATTCGGCCTGAAAATGCTTTTAAGCGCATAAAAACTTACACTCTTGATTTCTGGCTAAATAAAAGCTGTTGCAATGATATTTCCATGCTGAACTGAGTTGTTCTGGGTCAAGTATGAAGGCAAACCCACTTTCCTTTCAGTATTTTGCTGCAATTGGCAGAAATCAGCTCATTCGGCCTGAAAATGCTTTTAAGCGCATAAAAACTTACACTCTTGATTTCTGGCTAAATAAAAGCTGTTGCAATGATATTTCCATGCTGAACTGAGTTGTTCTGGGTCAACTATGAAGGCAAACCAGCTTTCCTTTCAGTATTTTGCTGCAATTGGCAGAAACAAGCATATTTGCTCATTCGGCCTGAAAGTGCTTTTAAGCTCATAAAAACTTACACTCTTGATTTCTGGCTAAATAAAAGCTGTTGCAATGATATTTCCATGCTGAACTGAGTTGTTCTGGGTCAACTATGAAGGCAAACCCACTTTCCCTTCAGTATTTTGCTGCATTTGGCAGCAATCAGCTCATTCGACCTGAAAATGCTTTTAAGCGCATAAAAACTTACACTCTTGATTTCTGGCTAAATAAAAGCTGTTGCAATGATATTTCCATGCTGAACTGAGTTGTTCTGGGTCAAGTATGAAGGCAAACCCACTTTCCTTTCAGTATTTTGCTGCAATTGGCAGAAATCAGCTCATTCGGCCTGAAAATGCTTTTAAGCGCATAAAAACTTACACTCTTGATTTCTGGCTAAATAAAAGCTGTTGCAATGATATTTCCATGCTGAACTGAGTTGTTCTGGGTCAACTATGAAGGCAAACCAGCTTTCCTTTCAGTATTTTGCTGCAATTGGCAGAAACAAGCATATTTGCTCATTCGGCCTGAAAGTGCTTTTAAGCTCATAAAAACTTACACTCTTGATTTCTGGCTAAATAAAAGCTGTTGCAATGATATTTCCATGCTGAACTGAGTTGTTCTGGGTCAACTATGAAGGCAAACCCACTTTCCTTTCAGTATTTTGCTGCAATTGGCAGAAACAAGCATATTTGCTCATTCGGCCTGAAAATGCTTTTAAGCGCATAAAAACTTACACTCTTGATTTCTGGCTACATAAAAGCCGTTGCAATGATATTTCCATGCTGAACTGAGTTGTTCTGGGTCAACTATGAAGGCAAACCCACTTTCCTTTCAGTATTTTGCTGCAATTGGCAGAAACAAGCATATTTGCTCATTCGGCCTGAAAGTGCTTTTAAGCGCATAAAAACTTACACTCTTGATTTCTGGCTAAATAAAAGCTGTTGCAATGATATTTCCATGCTGAACTGAGTTTTTCTGGGTCAACTATGAAGGCAAACCCACTTTCCTTTCAGTATTTTGCTGCAATTGGCAGAAACAAGCATATTTGCTCATTCGGCCTGAAAATGCTTTTAAGCGCATAAAAACTTACACTCTTGATTTCTGGCTACATAAAAGCCGTTGCAATGATATTTCCATGCTGAACTGAGTTGTTCTGGGTCAACTATGAAGGCAAACCCACTTTCCTTTCAGTATTTTGCTGCAATTGGCAGAAACAAGCATATTTGATCATTCGGCCTGAAAATGCTTTTAAGCGCATAAAAACTTACACTCTTGATTTCTGGCTAAATAAAAGCTGTTGCAATGATATTTCCATGCTGAACTGAGTTGTTCTGGGTCAAGTATGAAGGCAAACCCACTTTCCTTTCAGTATTTTGCTGCAATTGGCAGAAATCAGCTCATTCGGCCTGAAAATGCTTTTAAGCGCATAAAAACTTACACTCTTGATTTCTGGCTAAATAAAAGCTGTTGCAATGATATTTCCATGCTGAACTGAGTTGTTCTGGGTCAACTATGAAGGCAAACCAGCTTTCCTTTCAGTATTTTGCTGCAATTGGCAGAAACAAGCATATTTGCTCATTCGGCCTGAAAGTGCTTTTAAGCTCATAAAAACTTACACTCTTGATTTCTGGCTAAATAAAAGCTGTTGCAATGATATTTCCATGCTGAACTGAGTTGTTCTGGGTCAACTATGAAGGCAAACCCACTTTCCTTTCAGTATTTTGCTGCAATTGGCAGAAACAAGCATATTTGCTCATTCGGCCTGAAAATGCTTTTAAGCGCATAAAAACTTACACTCTTGATTTCTGGCTACATAAAAGCCGTTGCAATGATATTTCCATGCTGAACTGAGTTGTTCTGGGTCAACTATGAAGGCAAACCCACTTTCCTTTCAGTATTTTGCTGCAATTGGCAGAAACAAGCATATTTGCTCATTCGGCCTGAAAGTGCTTTTAAGCGCATAAAAACTTACACTCTTGATTTCTGGCTAAATAAAAGCTGTTGCAATGATATTTCCATGCTGAACTGAGTTTTTCTGGGTCAACTATGAAGGCAAACCCACTTTCCTTTCAGTATTTTGCTGCAATTGGCAGAAACAAGCATATTTGATCATTCGGCCTGAAACTGCTTTTAAGCGCATAAAAACTTACACTCTTGATTTCTGGCTAAATAAAAGCTGTTGCAATGATATTTCCATGCTGAACTGAGTTGTTCTGGGTCAACTATGAAGGCAAACCCACTTTCCTTTCAGTATTTTGCTGCAATTGGCAAAAACAAGAATATTTGATCATTCGGTCTGAAAGTGCTTTTAAGCGCATAAAAACTTACACTCTTGATTTCTGGCTAAATAAAAGCTGTTGCAATGATATTTCCATGCTGAACTGAGTTGTTCTGGGTCAACTATGAAGGCAAACCCACTTTCCCTTCAGTATTTTGCTGCATTTGGCAGAAATCAGCTCATTCGGCCTGAAAATGCTTTTAAGCGCATAAAAACTTACACTCTTGATTTCTGGCTAAATAAAAGCTGTTGCAATGATATTTCCATGCTGAACTGAGTTGTTCTGGGTCAACTATGAAAGCAAACCCACTTTCCTTTCAGTATTTTGTTGCAAATGGTAGAAACAAGCATATTTGCTCATTCGGCCTGAAAATGCTTTTAAGCGCATAAAAACTTACACTCTTGATTTGTGGCTAAATAAAAGCTGTTGCAATGATAATTCCATGCTGAACTGAGTTGTTCTGGGTCAACTATGAAGGCAAACCCACTCTCCCTTCAGTATTTTGCTCCATTTGTCAGAAATCAGCTCATTAGGCCTGAAAATGCTTTTAAGCGCCTAAAAACTTACACTCTTGATTTCTGGCTAAATAAAGGCTGTTGCAATGATATTTTCATGCTGAACTGAGTTGTTCTGGGTCAACTATGAAGGCAAACCCACTTTCCCTTCAGTATTTTGCTGCAATTGGCAGAAACAAGCATATTTGCTCATTCGGCCTGAAAATGCTTTTAAGCGCAAAAAAACTTACACTCTTGATTTCTGGCTAAATAAAAGCTGTTGCAATGATATTTCCATGCTGAACTGAGTTGTTCTGGGTCAACTATGAAGGCAAACCCACTTTCCTTTCAGTATTTTGCTGCAATTGGCAGAAACTAGCATAGTTGATCATTCGGCCTGAAAATGCTTTTAAGCGCATAAAAACTTACACTCTTGATTTCTGGCTAAATAAAAGCTGTTGCAATGATATTCATGCTGAACTGAGTTGTTCTGGGTCAACTATGAAGGCAAACCCACTTTCCTTTCAGTATTTTGCTGCAATTGGCAGAAACAACCATATTTGATCATTCGGCCTGAAAATGCTTTTAAGCGCATAAAAACTTACACTCTTGATTTCTGGCTAAATAAAAGCTGTTGCAATGATATTTCCATGCTGAACTGAGTTGTTCTGGGTCAACTATGAAGGCAAACCCACTTTCCTTTCAGTATTTTGCTGCAATTGGCAGAAACAACCATATTTGATCATTCGGCCTGAAAATGCTTTTAAGCGCATAAAAACTTACACTCTTGATTTGTGGCTAAATAAAAGCTGTTGCAATGATAATTCCATGCTGAACTGAGTTGTTCTGGGTCAACTATGAAGGCAAACCCACTCTCCCTTCAGTATTTTGCTCCATTTGTCAGAAATCAGCTCATTAGGCCTGAAAATGCTTTTAAGCGCCTAAAAACTTACACTCTTGATTTCTGGCTAAATAAAGGCTGTTGCAATGATATTTCCATGCTGAACTGAGTTGTTCTGGGTCAACTATGAAGGCAAACCCACTTTCCTTTCAGTATTTTGCTGCAATTGGCAGAAACAAGCATATTTGCTCATTCGGCCTGAAAATGCTTTTAAGCGCATAAAAACTTACACTCTTGATTTCTGGCTAAATAAAAGCTGTTGCAATGATATTTCCATGCTGAACTGAGTTGTTCTGGGTCATTTATAAAGGCAAACCCACTTTCCTTTCAGTATTTTGCTGCAATTGGCAGAAACAAGCATATTTCCTCATTCGGCCTGAAAATGCTTTTAAGCGCATAAAAATTTACACTCTTGATTTCTGGCTAAATAAAAGCTGTTGCAATGATATTTCCATGCTGAACTGAGTTGTTCTGGGTCAACTATGAAGGCAAACCCACTTTCCCTTCAGTATTTTGCTGCATTGGACAGAAACAAGCATATTTGCTCATTCGGCCTGAAAATGCTTTTAAGCGCATAAAAACTTACACTCTTGATTTCTGGCTAAATAAAAGCTGTTGCAATGATATTTCCATGCTGAACTGAGTTGTTCTGGGTCAACTATGAAGGCAAACCCACTTTCCCTTCAGTATTTTGCTGCATTTGGCAGCAATCAGCTCATTCGACCTGAAAATGCTTTTAAGCGCATAAAAACTTACACTCTTGATTTCTGGCTAAATAAAAGCTGTTGCAATGATATTTCCATGCTGAACTGAGTTGTTCTGGGTCAAGTATGAAGGCAAACCCACTTTCCTTTCAGTATTTTGCTGCAATTGGCAGAAATCAGCTCATTCGGCCTGAAAATGCTTTTAAGCGCATAAAAACTTACACTCTTGATTTCTGGCTAAATAAAAGCTGTTGCAATGATATTTCCATGCTGAACTGAGTTGTTCTGGGTCAACTATGAAGGCAAACCCACTTTCCTTTCAGTATTTTGCTGCAATTGGCAGAAACAAGCATATTTGCTCATTCGGCCTGAAAATGCTTTTAAGCGCATAAAAACTTACACTCTTGATTTCTGGCTAAATAAAAGCTGTTGCAATGATATTTCCATGCTGAACTGAGTTGTTCTGGGTCAACTATGAAGGCAAACCCACTTTCCCTTCAGTATTTGGCTGCATTTGGCAGAAATCAGCTCATTCGGCCTGAAAATGCTTTTAAGCGCATAAAAACTTACACTCTTGATTTCTGGCTAAATAAAAGCTGTTGCAATGATATTTCCATGCTGAACTGAGTTGTTCTGGGTCAACTATGAAGGCAAACCCACTTTCCTTTCAGTATTTTGCTGCAATTGGCAGAAACAAGCATATTTGCTCATTCGGCCTGAAAATGCTTTTAAGCGCATAAAAATTTACACTCTTAAATTCTGGCTAAATAAAAGCTGTTGCAATGATAATTCCATGCTGAACTGAGTTGTTCTGGGTCAACTATGAAGGCAAACCCACTTTCCCTTCAGTATTTTGCTGCATTTGGCAGAAATCAGCTCATTCGGCCTGAAAATGCTTTTAAGCGCATAAAAACTTACACTCTTGATTTCTGGCTAAATAAAAGCTGTTGCAATGATATTTCCATGCTGAACTGAGTTGTTCTGGGTCAACTATGAAGGCAAACCAGCTTTCCTTTCAGTATTTTGCTGCAATTGGCAGAAACAAGCATATTTGCTCATTCGGCCTGAAAGTGCTTTTAAGCTCATAAAAACTTACACTCTTGATTTCTGGCTAAATAAAAGCTGTTGCAATGATATTTCCATGCTGAACTGAGTTGTTCTGGGTCAACTATGAAGGCAAACCCACTTTCCTTTCAGTATTTTGCTGCAATTGGCAGAAACAAGCATATTTGCTCATTCGGCCTGAAAATGCTTTTAAGCGCATAAAAACTTACACTCTTGATTTCTGGCTACATAAAAGCCGTTGCAATGATATTTCCATGCTGAACTGAGTTGTTCTGGGTCAACTATGAAGGCAAACCCACTTTCCTTTCAGTATTTTGCTGCAATTGGCAGAAACAAGCATATTTGCTCATTCGGCCTGAAAGTGCTTTTAAGCGCATAAAAACTTACACTCTTGATTTCTGGCTAAATAAAAGCTGTTGCAATGATATTTCCATGCTGAACTGAGTTGTTCTGGGTCAACTATGAAGGCAAACCCACTTTCCTTTCAGTATTTTGCTGCAATTGGCAGAAACAAGCATATTTGATCATTCGGCCTGAAAATGCTTTTAAGCGCATAAAAACTTACACTCTTGATTTCTGGCTAAATAAAAGCTGTTGCAATGATATTTCCATGCTGAACTGAGTTGTTCTGGGTCAACTATGAAGGCAAACCCACTTTCCTTTCAGTATTTTGCTGCAATTGGCAAAAACAAGAATATTTGATCATTCGGTCTGAAAGTGCTTTTAAGCGCATAAAAACTTACACTCTTGATTTCTGGCTAAATAAAAGCTGTTGCAATGATATTTCCATGCTGAACTGAGTTGTTCTGGGTCAACTATGAAGGCAAACCCACTTTCCCTTCAGTATTTTGCTGCATTTGGCAGAAATCAGCTCATTCGGCCTGAAAATGCTTTTAAGCGCATAAAAACTTACACTCTTGATTTCTGGCTAAATAAAAGCTGTTGCAATGATATTTCCATGCTGAACTGAGTTGTTCTGGGTCAACTATGAAAGCAAACCCACTTTCCTTTCAGTATTTTGTTGCAAATGGTAGAAACAAGCATATTTGCTCATTCGGCCTGAAAATGCTTTTAAGCGCATAAAAACTTACACTCTTGATTTGTGGCTAAATAAAAGCTGTTGCAATGATAATTCCATGCTGAACTGAGTTGTTCTGGGTCAACTATGAAGGCAAACCCACTCTCCCTTCAGTATTTTGCTCCATTTGTCAGAAATCAGCTCATTAGGCCTGAAAATGCTTTTAAGCGCCTAAAAACTTACACTCTTGATTTCTGGCTAAATAAAGGCTGTTGCAATGATATTTTCATGCTGAACTGAGTTGTTCTGGGTCAACTATGAAGGCAAACCCACTTTCCCTTCAGTATTTTGCTGCAATTGGCAGAAAAAAGCATATTTGCTCATTCGGCCTGAAAATGCTTTTAAGCGCAAAAAAACTTACACTCTTGATTTCTGGCTAAATAAAAGCTGTTGCAATGATATTTCCATGCTGAACTGAGTTGTTCTGGGTCAACTATGAAGGCAAACCCACTTTCCTTTCAGTATTTTGCTGCAATTGGCAGAAACTAGCATAGTTGATCATTCGGCCTGAAAATGCTTTTAAGCGCATAAAAACTTACACTCTTGATTTCTGGCTAAATAAAAGCTGTTGCAATGATATTCATGCTGAACTGAGTTGTTCTGGGTCAACTATGAAGGCAAACCCACTTTCCTTTCAGTATTTTGCTGCAATTGGCAGAAACAACCATATTTGATCATTCGGCCTGAAAATGCTTTTAAGCGCATAAAAACTTACACTCTTGATTTCTGGCTAAATAAAAGCTGTTGCAATGATATTTCCATGCTGAACTGAGTTGTTCTGGGTCAACTATGAAGGCAAACCCACTTTCCTTTCAGTATTTTGCTGCAATTGGCAGAAACAACCATATTTGATCATTCGGCCTGAAAATGCTTTTAAGCGCATAAAAACTTACACTCTTGATTTGTGGCTAAATAAAAGCTGTTGCAATGATAATTCCATGCTGAACTGAGTTGTTCTGGGTCAACTATGAAGGCAAACCCACTCTCCCTTCAGTATTTTGCTCCATTTGTCAGAAATCAGCTCATTAGGCCTGAAAATGCTTTTAAGCGCCTAAAAACTTACACTCTTGATTTCTGGCTAAATAAAGGCTGTTGCAATGATATTTCCATGCTGAACTGAGTTGTTCTGGGTCAACTATGAAGGCAAACCCACTTTCCCTTCAGTATTTTGCTGCAATTGGCAGAAACAAGCATATTTGATCATTCGGCCTGAAAATGCTTTTAAGCGCATAAAAACTTACACTCTTGATTTCTGGCTAAATAAAAGCTGTTGCAATGATATTTCCATGCTGAACTGAGTTGTTCTGGGTCATTTATAAAGGCAAACCCACTTTCCTTTCAGTATTTTGCTGCAATTGGCAGAAACAAGCATATTTCCTCATTCGGCCTGAAAATGCTTTTAAGCGCATAAAAATTTACACTCTTGATTTCTGGCTAAATAAAAGCTGTTGCAATGATATTTCCATGCTGAACTGAGTTGTTCTGGGTCAACTATGAAGGCAAACCCACTTTCCCTTCAGTATTTTGCTGCATTGGACAGAAACAAGCATATTTGCTCATTCGGCCTGAAAATGCTTTTAAGCGCATAAAAACTTACACTCTTGATTTCTGGCTAAATAAAAGCTGTTGCAATGATATTTCCATGCTGAACTGAGTTGTTCTGGGTCAACTATGAAGGCAAACCCACTTTCCCTTCAGTATTTTGCTGCATTTGGCAGCAATCAGCTCATTCGACCTGAAAATGCTTTTAAGCGCATAAAAACTTACACTCTTGATTTCTGGCTAAATAAAAGCTGTTGCAATGATATTTCCATGCTGAACTGAGTTGTTCTGGGTCAAGTATGAAGGCAAACCCACTTTCCTTTCAGTATTTTGCTGCAATTGGCAGAAATCAGCTCATTCGGCCTGAAAATGCTTTTAAGCGCATAAAAACTTACACTCTTGATTTCTGGCTAAATAAAAGCTGTTGCAATGATATTTCCATGCTGAACTGAGTTGTTCTGGGTCAACTATGAAGGCAAACCCACTTTCCTTTCAGTATTTTGCTGCAATTGGCAGAAACAAGCATATTTGCTCATTCGGCCTGAAAATGCTTTTAAGCGCATAAAAACTTACACTCTTGATTTCTGGCTAAATAAAAGCTGTTGCAATGATATTTCCATGCTGAACTGAGTTGTTCTGGGTCAACTATGAAGGCAAACCCACTTTCCCTTCAGTATTTGGCTGCATTTGGCAGAAATCAGCTCATTCGGCCTGAAAATGCTTTTAAGCGCATAAAAACTTACACTCTTGATTTCTGGCTAAATAAAAGCTGTTGCAATGATATTTCCATGCTGAACTGAGTTGTTCTGGGTCAACTATGAAGGCAAACCCACTTTCCTTTCAGTATTTTGCTGCAATTGGCAGAAACAAGCATATTTGCTCATTCGGCCTGAAAATGCTTTTAAGCGCATAAAAATTTACACTCTTAAATTCTGGCTAAATAAAAGCTGTTGCAATGATAATTCCATGCTGAACTGAGTTGTTCTGGGTCAACTATGAAGGCAAACCCACTTTCCCTTCAGTATTTTGCTGCATTTGGCAGAAATCAGCTCATTCGGCCTGAAAATGCTTTTAAGCGCATAAAAACTTACACTCTTGATTTCTGGCTAAATAAAAGCTGTTGCAATGATAATTCCATGCTGAACTGAGTTGTTCTGGGTCAACTATGAAGGCAAACCCACTTTCCCTTCAGTATTTTGCTGCATTTGGCAGAAATCAGCTCATTCGGCCTGAAAATGCTTTTAAGCGCATAAAAACTTACACTCTTAAATTCTGGCTAAATAAAAGCTGTTGCAATGATATTTCCATGCCAAACTGAGTTGTTCTGGGTCAACTATGAAGGCAAACCCACTTTCCCTTCAGTATTTTGCTGCATTTGGCAGAAATCAGCTCATTCGGCCTGAAAATGCTTTTAAGCGCATAAAAACTTACACTCTTGATTTCTAGCTAAATAAAAGCTGTTGCAATGATATTTCCATGCTGAACTGAGTTGTTCTGGATCAACTATGAAGGCAAACCCACTTTCCTTTCAGTATTTTGCTACAATTGGCAGAAACAAGCATATTTGCTCATTCGGCCTGAAAAGACTTTCAAGCGCATAAAAACTTACACTCTTGATTTTTAGCTAAATAAAAGCTGTTGCAATGATATTTCCATTCTGAACTGAGTTGTTCTGGATCAACTATGAAGGCAAACCCACTTTCCTTTCAGTATTTTGCTGCAATTGGCAGAAACAAGCATGTTTGCTCATTTGGCCTGAAAATGCTTTTAAGCACAAAATAACTTACACTCTTGATTTATGGCTAAATAAAAGCTGTTGCAATGATATTTCCATGCGGAACTGAGTTGTTCTGGGTCAACTATGAAGGCAAACCCACTTTCCTTTCAGTATTTTGCTGCAATTGGCAGAAACAAGCATATTTGCTCTTTCGGCCGAAAAATGCTTTGAAGCGCATAAAAACTTACACTCTTGATTTCTGGCTAAATAAAAGCTGTTGCAATGATATTTCCATGCTGAACTGGGTTGTTCTGGGTCAACTATGAAGACAAACCCACTTTCCTTTCAGTATTTTCCTGCAACTGGCAGACATCAGCTCATTCGGCCTGAAAATGCTTTTAAGCGCATAAAAACTTACACTCTTGATTTCTGGCTAAATAAAAGCTCTTGCAATGATATTTCCATGCTGAACTGAGTTGTTCTGGGTCAACTATGAAGGCAAACCCACTTTCCTTTCAGTATTTTGCTGCAATTGGCAGAAACAAGCATATTTGCTCTTTCGGCCTGAAAATGCTTTTAAGCGCATAAAAACTTACACTCTTGATTTCTGGCTAAAGAAAAGCTGTTGCAATGATATTTCCATGCTGAACTGAGTTGTTCTGGGTCAACTATGAAGGCAAACCCACTTTCCTTTCAGTATTTTGCTGCAATTGGCAGAAACAAGCATATTTGCTCATTCGGCCTGAAAATGCTTTTAAGCGCATAAAAACTTACACTCTTGATTTCTGGCTAAATAAAAGCTGTTGCAATGATATTTCCATGCTGAACTGGGTTGTTCTGGGTCAACTATGAAGGCAAACCCACTTTCCTTTCAGTATTTTGCTGCAATTGGAAGACATTAGCTAATTCGGCCTGAAAATGCTTTTAAGCGCATAAAAACTTACACTCTTGATTTCTGGCTAAATAAAAGCTGTTGCAATGATAATTCCATGCTGAACTGAGTTGTTCTGGGTCAACTATGAAGGCAAACCCACTTTCCCTTCAGTATTTTGCTGCATTTGGCAGAAATCAGCTCATTCGGCCTGAAAATGCTTTTAAGCGCATAAAAACTTACACTCTTGATTTCTGGCTAAATAAAAGCTGTTGCAATAATAATTCCATGCTGAACTGAGTTGTTCTGGGTCAACTATGAAGGCAAACCCACTCTCCCTTCAGTATTTTGCTGCATTTGGCAGAAATCAGCTCATTCGGCCTGAAAATGCTTTTAAGCGCATAAAAACTTACACTCTTGATTTCTGCCTAAATAAAAGCTGTTGCAATGATATTTCCATGCTGAACTGAGTTGTTCTGGGTCAACTATGAAGGCAAACCCACTTTCCTTTCAGTATTTTGCTGCAATTGGCAGAAACAAGCATATTTGCTCATTCGGCCTGAAAATGCTTTTAAGCGCCTAAAAACTTACACTCTTGATTTCTGGCTAAATAAAAGCTGTTGCAATGATATTTCCATGCTGAACTGAGTTGTTCTGGGTCAACTATGAAGGCAAACCCACTTTCCTTTCAGTATTTTGCTGCAATTGGCAGATACAAGCATAGTTGATCATTCGGCCTGAAAATGCTTTTAAGCGCATAAAAACTTACACTCTTGATTTCTGGCTAAATAAAAGCTGTTGCAATGATATTTCCATGCTGAACTGAGTTGTTCTGGGTCAACTATGAAGGCAAACCCACTTTCCCTTCAGTATTTTGCTACATTTGGCAGAAATCAGCTCATTCGGCCTGAAAATGCTTTTAAGCGCATAAAATCTTACACTCTTGATTTCTGGCTAAATAAAAGCTGTTGCAATGATATTTCCATGCTGAACTGAGTTGTTCTGGGTCATTTATAAAGGCAAACCCACTTTCCTTTCAGTATTTTGCTGCAATTGGAAGACATTAGCTAATTCGGCCTGAAAATGCTTTTAAGCGCATAAAAACTTACACTCTTGATTTCTGGCTAAATAAAAGCTGTTGCAATGATATTTACATGCTGAACTGAGTTGTTCTGGGTCATTTATAAAGGCAAACCCACTTTCCTTTCAGTATTTTGCTGCAATTGGCAGAAACAAGCATATTTGCTCATTCGGCCTGAAAATCCTTTTAAGCGCATAAAAACTTACACTCTTGATTTCTGGCTAAATAAAAGCTGTTGCAATGATATTTCCATGCTGAACTGAGTTGTTCTGGGTCATTTATAAAGGCAAACCCACTTTCCTTTCAGTATTTTGCTGCAATTGGCAGAAACAAGCATATTTGCTCATTCGGCCTGAAAATGCTTTTAAGCGCATAAAAACTTACACTCTTGATTTCTTGGTAAATAAAAGCTGTTGCAATGATATTTCCATGCTGAACTGAGTTGTTCTGGGTCAACTATGAAGGCAAACCCACTTTCCTTTCAGTATTTTGCTGCAATTGGCAGAAACAAGCATATTTGCTCATTCGGCCTGAAAATGCTTTTAAGCGCATAAAAACTTACACTCTTGATTTCTGGCTAAATAAAAGCTGTTGCAATGATATTTCCATGCTGAACTGGGTTATTCTGGGTCAACTATGAAGGCAAACCCACTTTCCTTTCAGTATTTTGCTGCAATTGGAAGACATTAGCTAATTCGGCCTGAAAATGCTTTTAAGCGCATAAAAACTTACACTCTTGATTTCTGGCTAAATAAAAGCTGTTGCAATGATATTTCCATGCTGAACTGAGTTGTTCTGGGTCAACTATGAAGGCAAACCCACTTTCCTTTCAGTACTTTGCTGCAATTGGAAGACATTAGCTAATTCGGCCTGAAAATTCTTTTAAGCGCATAAAAACTTACACTCTTAAATTCTGGCTAAATAAAAGCTGTTGAAATGATAATTCCATGCTGAACTGAGTTGTTCTGGGTCAACTATGAAGGCAAACCCACTTTCCCTTCAGTATTTTGCTGCATTTGGCAGAAATCAGCTCATTCGGCCTGAAAATGCTTTTAAGCGCATAAAAACTTACACTCTTGATTTCTGGCTAAATAAAAGCTGTTGCAATGATAATTCCATGCTGAACTGAGTTGTTCTGGGTCAACTATGAAGGCAAACCCACTTTCCCTTCAGTATTTTGCTGCATTTGGCAGAAATCAGCTCATTCGGCCTGAAAATGCTTTTAAGCGCATAAAAACTGACACTCTTAAATTCTGGGTAAATAAAAGCTGTTGCAATGATATTTCCATGCCAAACTGAGTTGTTCTGGGTCAACTATGAAGGCAAACCCACTTTCCCTTCAGTATTTTGCTGCATTTGGCAGAAACCAGCTCATTCGGCCTGAAAATGCTTTTAAGCGCATAAAAACTTACACTCTTGATTTCTAGCTAAATAAAAGCTGTTGCAATGATATTTCCATGCTGAACTGAGTTGTTCTGGATCAACTATGAAGGCAAACCCACTTTCCTTTCAGTATTTTGCTGCAATTGGCAGAAACAAGCATATTTGCTCATTCGGCCTGAAAAGACTTTCAAGCGCATAAAAACTTACACTCTTGATTTTTAGCTAAATAAAAGCTGTTGCAATGATATTTCCATGCTGAACTGAGTTGTTCTGGATCAACTATGAAGGCAAACCCACTTTCCTTTCAGTATTTTGCTGCAATTGGCAGAAACAAGCATGTTTGCTCATTTGGCCTGAAAATGCTTTTAAGCACAAAATAACTTACACTCTTGATTTATGGCTAAATAAAAGCTGTTGCAATGATATTTCCATGCGGAACTGAGTTGTTCTGGGTCAACTATGAAGGCAAACCCACTTTCCTTTCAGTATTTTGCTGCAATTGGCAGAAACAAGCATATTTGCTCTTTCGGCCGAAAAATGATTTGAAGCGCATAAAAACTTACACTCTTGATTTCTGGCTAAATAAAAGCTGTTGCAATGATATTTCCATGCTGAACTGGGTTGTTCTGGGTCAACTATGAAGACAAACCCACTTTCCTTTCAGTATTTTCCTGCAACTGGCAGACATCAGCTCATTCGGCCTGAAAATGCTTTTAAGCGCATAAAAACTTACACTCTTGATTTCTGGCTAAATAAAAGCTCTTGCAATGATATTTCCATGCTGAACTGAGTTGTTCTGGGTCAACTATGAAGGCAAACCCACTTTCCTTTCAGTATTTTGCTGCAATTGGCAGAAACAAGCATATTTGCTCATTCGGCCTGAAAATGCTTTTAAGCGCATAAAAACTTACACTCTTGATTTCTGGCTAAATAAAAGCTGTTGCAATGATATTTCCATGCTGAACTGGGTTGTTCTGGGTCAACTGTGAAGGCAAACCCACTTTCCTTTCAGTATTTTGCTGCAATTGGAAGACATTAGCTAATTCGGCCTGAAAATGCTTTTAAGCGCATAAAAACTTACACTCTTGATTTCTGGCTAAATAAAAGCTGTTGCAATGATAATTCCATGCTGAACTGAGTTGTTCTGGGTCAACTATGAAGGCAAACCCACTTTCCCTTCAGTATTTTGCTGCATTTGGCAGAAATCAGCTCATTCGGCCTGAAAATGCTTTTAAGCGCATAAAAACTTACACTCTTGATTTCTGGCTAAATAAAAGCTGTTGCAATAATAATTCCATGCTGAACTGAGTTGTTCTGGGTCAACTATGAAGGCAAACCCACTCTCCCTTCAGTATTTTGCTGCATTTGGCAGAAATCAGCTCATTCGGCCTGAAAATGCTTTTAAGCGCATAAAAACTTACACTCTTGATTTCTGCCTAAATAAAAGCTGTTGCAATGATATTTCCATGCTGAACTGAGTTGTTCTGGGTCAACTATGAAGGCAAACCCACTTTCCTTTCAGTATTTTGCTGCAATTGGCAGAAACAAGCATATTTGCTCATTCGGCCTGAAAATCCTTTTAAGCGCATAAAAACTTACACTCTTGATTTCTGGCTAAATAAAAGCTGTTGCAATGATATTTCCATGCTGAACTGAGTTGTTCTGGGTCATTTATAAAGGCAAACCCACTTTCCTTTCAGTATTTTGCTGCAATTGGCAGAAACAAGCATATTTGCTCATTCGGCCTGAAAATGCTTTTAAGCGCATAAAAACTTACACTCTTGATTTCTTGGTAAATAAAAGCTGTTGCAATGATATTTCCATGCTGAACTGAGTTGTTCTGGGTCAACTATGAAGGCAAACCCACTTTCCTTTCAGTATTTTGCTGCAATTGGCAGAAACAAGCATATTTGCTCATTCGGCCTGAAAATGCTTTTAAGCGCATAAAAACTTACACTCTTGATTTCTGGCTAAATAAAAGCTGTTGCAATGATATTTCCATGCTGAACTGGGTTATTCTGGGTCAACTATGAAGGCAAACCCACTTTCCTTTCAGTATTTTGCTGCAATTGGAAGACATTAGCTAATTCGGCCTGAAAATGCTTTTAAGCGCATAAAAACTTACACTCTTGATTTCTGGCTAAATAAAAGCTGTTGCAATGATATTTCCATGCTGAACTGAGTTGTTCTGGGTCAACTATGAAGGCAAACCCACTTTCCTTTCAGTATTTTGCTGCAATTGGCAGAAACAAGCATATTTGCTCATTCGGCCTGAAAATGCTTTTAAGCGCATAAAAACTTACACTCTTGATTTCTGGCTAAATAAAAGCTGTTGCAATGATATTTCCATGCTGAACTGGGTTGTTCTGGGTCAACTATGAAGGCAAACCCACTTTCCTTTCAGTACTTTGCTGCAATTGGAAGACATTAGCTAATTCGGCATGAAAATGCTTTTAAGCGCATAAAAACTTACACTCTTGATTTCTGGCTAAATAAAAGCTGTTGCAATGATAATTCCATGCTGAACTGAGTTGTTCTGGGTCAACTATGAAGGCAAACCCACTCTCCCTTCAGTATTTTGCTGCATTTGGCAGAAATCAGCTCATTCGGCCAGAAAATGCTTTTAAGCGCATAAAAACTTACACTCTTGATTTCTGGCTAAATAAAAGCTGTTGCAATGATATTTCCATGCTGAACTGAGTTGTTCTGGTTCAACTATCAAGGCAAACCCACTTTCCCTTCAGTATTTTGCTGCATTTGGCAGAAATCAGCTCATTCGCCTGAAAATGCTTTTAAGCGCATAAAATATTACACTCTTGATTTCTGGCTAAATAAAAGCTGTTGCAATGATATTTCCATGCTGAACTGAGTTGTTCTGGGTCATTTATAAAGGCAAACCCACTTTCCTTTCAGTATTTTGCTGCAATTGGCAGAAACAAGCATATTTGCTCATTCGGCCTGAAAATGCTTTTAAGCGCATAAAAACTTACACACTTGATTTCTTGCTAAATAAAAGCCGTTGCAATGATGTTTCCATGCTGAACTGAGTTGTTCTGGGTCAACTATGAAGGCAAACCCACTTTCCTTTCAGTATTTTGCTGCAATTGGCAGAAACAACCATATTTGATCATTCGGCCTGAAAATGCTTTTAAGCGCATAAAAATTTACACTCTTGATTTCTGGCTAAATAAAAGCTGTTGCAATGATATTTCCATGCTGAACTGAGTTGTTCTGGGTCAACTATGAAGGCAAACCCACTTTCCCTTCAGTATTTTGCTGCAATTGGCAGAATTCAGCTCATTCGGCCTGAAAATGCATTTAAGCGCATAAAAACTTACACTCTTGATTTCTGGCTAAATAAAAGCTGTTGCAATGATATTTCCATGCTAAACTGAGTTGTTCTGGGTCAACTATGAAGGCATACCCACTTTCCTTTCAGTATTTTGCTGCAATTGGCAGAAACAAGCATATTTGCTCATTCAGCCTGAAAATGCTTTTAAGCGCATAAAAACTTACACTCTTGATTTCTGGCTAAATAAAAGCTGGTGCAATGAAATTTCCATGCTGAACTGAGTTGTTCTGGGTCAACTATGAAGGCAAACCCACTTTCCTTTCAGTATTTTGCTGCAATTAGCAGAAACAAGCATATTTGCTCATTCGGCCTGAAAATGCTTTTAAGCGCATAAAAACTTACACTCTTGATTTCTGGCTAAATAAAGGCTGTTGCAATGATATTTCCATGCTGAACTGAGTTGTTCTGGGTCAACTATGAAGGCAAACCCACTTTCCTTTCAGTATTTTGCCGCAATTGGCAGAAATCAGCTCATTCGGCCTGAAAATGCTTTTAAGCGCATAAAAACTTACACTCTTGATTTCTGGCTAAATAAAAGCTGTTGCAATGATATTTCCATGCTGAACTGAGTTGTTCTGGGTCAACAATGAAGGCAAACCCACTTTCCTTTCAGTATTTTGCTGCAATTGGCAGAAACAAGCATATTTGCTCATTCGGCCTGAAAATGCTTTTAAGCGCATAAAAAGTTACACTCTTGATTTCTTGGTAAATAAAAGCTGTTGCAATGATATTTCCATGCTGAACTGAGTTGTTCTGGGTCAACTATGAAGGCAAACCCACTTTCCTTTCAGTATTTTGCTGCAATTGGCAGAAACAAGCATATTTGCTCATTCGGCCTGAAAGTGCTTTTAAGCGCATAAAAACTTACACTCTTGATTTCTGGCTAAATAAAAGCTGTTGCAATGATATTTCCATGCTGAACTGAGTTGTTCTGGGTCAACTATGAAGGCAAACCCACTTTCCCTTCAGTATTTTGCTGCATTTGGCAGAAATCAGCTCATTCGGCCTGAAAATGCTTTTAAGCGCATAAAAACTTACACTCTTGATTTCTGGCTAAATAAAAGCTGTTGCAATGATAATTCCATGCTGAACTGAGTTGTTCTGGGTCAACTATGAAGGCAAACCCACTTTCCCTTCAGTATTTTGCTGCATTTGGCAGAAATCAGCTCATTCGGCCTGAAAATGCTTTTAAGCGCATAAAAACTTACACTCTTGATTTCTGGCTAAATAAAAGCTGTTGCAATGATATTTCCATGCTGAACTGAGATGTTCTGGGTCAACTATGAAGGCAAACCCACTTTCCTTTCAGTATTTTTGCTGCAATTGGCAGAAACAAGCATATTTGCTCATTCGGCCTGAAAATGCTTTTAAGCGCATAAAAACTTACACTCTTAAATTCTGGCTAAATAAAAGCTGTTGCAATGATAATTCCATGCTGAACTGAGTTGTTCTGGGTCAACTATGAAGGCAAACCCACTTTCCCTTCAGTATTTTGCTGCATTTGGCAGAAATCAGCTCATTCGGCCTGAAAATGCTTTTAAGCGCATAAAAACTTACACTCTTGATTTCAGGCTAAATAAAAGCTGTTGCAATGATAATTCCATGCTGAACTGAGTTGTTCTGAGTCAACTATGAAGGCAAACCCACTTTCCCTTCAGTATTTTGCTGCATTTGGCAGAAATCAGCTCATTCGGCCTGAAAATGCTTTTAAGCGCAGAAAAACTGACACTCTTAAATTCTGGCTAAATAAAAGCTGTTGCAATGATATTTCCATGCCAAACTGAGTTGTTCTGGGTCAACTATGAAGGCAAACCCACTTTCCCTTCAGTATTTTGCTGCATTTGGCAGAAATCAGCTCATTCGGCCTGAAAATGCTTTTAAGCGCATAAAAACTTACACTCTTGATTTCTAGCTAAATAAAAGCTGTTGCAATGATATTTCCATGCTGAACTGAGTTGTTCTGGATCAACTATGAAGGCAAACCCACTTTCCTTTCAGTATTTTGCTGCAATTGGCAGAAACAAGCATATTTGCTCATTGGGCCTGAAAAGACTTTCAAGCGCATAAAAACTTACACTCTTGATTTCTAGCTAAATAAAAGCTGTTGCAATGATATTTCCATGCTGAACTGAGTTGTTCTGGATCAACTATGAAGGCAAACCCACTTTCCTTTCAGTATTTTGCTGCAATTGGCAGAAACAGGCATGTTTGCTCATTTGGCCTGAAAATGCTTTTAAGCACAAAATAACTTACACTCTTGATTTATGGCTAAATAAAAGCTGTTGCAATGATATTTCCATGCGGAACTGAGTTGTTCTGGGTCAACTATGAAGGCAAACCCACTTTCCTTTCAGTATTTTGCTGCAATTGGCAGAAACAAGCATATTTGCTCTTTCGGCCGAAAAATGCTTTGAAGCGCATAAAAACTTACACTCTTGATTTCTGGCTAAATAAAAGCTATTGCAATGATATTTCCATGCTGAAATGGGTTGTTCTGGGTCAACTATGAAGACAAACCCACTTTCCTTTCAGTATTTTCCTGCAACTGGCAGACATCAGCTCATTCGGCCTGAAAATGCTTTTAAGCGCATAAAAACTTACACTCTTGATTTCTGGCTAAATAAAAGCAATTGCAATGATATTTCCATGCTGAACTGAGTTGTTCTGGGTCAACTATGAAGGCAAACCCACTTTCCTTTCAGTATTTTGCTGCAATTGGCAGAAACAAGCATATTTGCTCTTTCGGCCTGAAAATGCTTTTAAGCGCATAAAAACTTACACTCTTGATTTCTGGCTAAAGAAAAGCTGTTGTAATGATATTTCCATGCTGAACTGAGTTGTTCTGGGTCAACTATAAAGGCAAACCCACTTTCCTTTCAGTATTTTGCTGCAATTGGCAGAAACAAGCATATTTGCTCTTTCGGCCTGAAAATGCTTTTAAGCGCATAAAAACTTACACTCTTGATTTCTGGCTAAAGAAAAGCTGTTGTAATGATATTTCCATGCTGAACTGAGTTGTTCTGGGTCAACTATGAAGGCAAACCCACTTTCCTTTCAGTATTTTGCTGCAATTGGCAGAAACAAGCATATTTGCTCATTCGGCCTGAAAATGCTTTTAAGCGCATAAAAACTTACACTCTTGATTTCTGGCTAAATAAAAGCTGTTGCAATGATATTTCCATGCTGAACTGAGTTGTTCTGGGTCAACTATGAAGGCAAACCCACTTTCCTTTCAGTATTTTGCTGCAATTGGCAGAAACAAGCATATTTGCTCATTCGGCCTGAAAATGCTTTTAAGCGCATAAAAACTTACACTCTTGATTTCTGGCTAAAGAAAAGCTGTTGCAATGATATTTCCATGCTGAACTGAGTTGTTCTGGGTCAACTATGAAGGCAAACCCACTTTCCTTTCAGTATTTTGCTGCAATTGGCAGAAACAAGCATATTTGCTCATTCGGCCTGAAAATGCTTTTAAGCGCATAAAAACTTACACTCTTGATTTCTGGCTAAATAAAAGCTGTTGCAATGATATTTCCATGCTGAACTGGGTTGTTCTGGGTCAACTATGAAGGCAAACCCACTTTCCTTTCAGTATTTTGCTGCAATTGGAAGACATTAGCTAA
This sequence comes from Channa argus, assembly GCF_033026475.1. NCBI lineage: Eukaryota > Metazoa > Chordata > Actinopteri > Anabantiformes > Channidae > Channa > Channa argus. The sequence goes on from NW_027125288.1 coordinate 29,832, forward strand.
TTCGGCCTGAAAATGCTTTTAAGCGCATAAAAACTTACACTCTTGATTTCTGGCTAAATAAAAGCTGTTGCAATGATAATTCCATGCTGAACTGAGTTGTTCTGGGTCAACTATGAAGGCAAACCCACTTTCCCTTCAGTATTTTGCTGCATTTGGCAGAAATCAGCTCATTCGGCCTGAAAATGCTTTTAAGCGCATAAAAACTTACACTCTTGATTTCTGGCTAAATAAAAGCTGTTGCAATAATAATTCCATGCTGAACTGAGTTTTTCTGGGTCAACTATGAAGGCAAACCCACTCTCCCTTCAGTATTTTGCTGCATTTGGCAGAAATCAGCTCATTCGGCCTGAAAATGCTTTTAAGCGCATAAAAACTTACACTCTTGATTTCTGGCTAAATAAAAGCTGTTGCAATGATATTTCCATGCTGAACTGAGTTGTTCTGGGTCAACTATGAAGGCAAACCCACTTTCCTTTCAGTATTTTGCTGCAATTGGCAGAAACAAGCATATTTGCTCATTCGGCCTGAAAATGCTTTTAAGCGCCTAAAAACTTACACTCTTGATTTCTGGCTAAATAAAAGCTGTTGCAATGATATTTCCATGCTGAACTGAGTTGTTCTGGGTCAACTATGAAGGCAAACCCACTTTCCTTTCAGTATTTTGCTGCAATTGGCAGATACAAGCATAGTTGATCATTCGGCCTGAAAATGCTTTTAAGCGCATAAAAACTTACACTCTTGATTTCTGGCTAAATAAAAGCTGTTGCAATGATATTTCCATGCTGAACTGAGTTGTTCTGGTTCAACTATCAAGGCAAACCCACTTTCCCTTCAGTATTTTGCTACATTTGGCAGAAATCAGCTCATTCGGCCTGAAAATGCTTTTAAGCGCATAAAATCTTACACTCTTGATTTCTGGCTAAATAAAAGCTGTTGCAATGATATTTCCATGCTGAACTGAGTTGTTCTGGGTCATTTATAAAGGCAAACCCATTTTCCTTTCAGTATTTTGCTGCAATTGGAAGACATTAGCTAATTCGGCCTGAAAATGCTTTTAAGCGCATAAAAACTTACACTCTTGATTTCTGGCTAAATAAAAGCTGTTGCAATGATATTTCCATGCTGAACTGAGTTGTTCTGGGTCATTTATAAAGGCAAACCCACTTTCCTTTCAGTATTTTGCTGCAATTGGCAGAAACAAGCATATTTGCTCATTCGGCCTGAAAATGCTTTTAAGCGCATAAAAACTTACACTCTTGATTTCTGGCTAAATAAAAGCTGTTGCAATGATATTTCCATGCTGAACTGAGTTGTTCTGGGTCATTTATAAAGGCAAACCCACTTTCCTTTCAGTATTTTGCTGCAATTGGCAGAAACAAGCATATTTGCTCATTCGGCCTGAAAATGCTTTTAAGCGCATAAAAACTTACACTCTTGATTTCTTGGTAAATAAAAGCTGTTGCAATGATATTTCCATGCTGAACTGAGTTGTTCTGGGTCAACTATGAAGGCAAACCCACTTTCCTTTCAGTATTTTGCTGCAATTGGCAGAAACAAGCATATTTGCTCATTCGGCCTGAAAATGCTTTTAAGCGCATAAAAACTTACACTCTTGATTTCTGGCTAAATAAAAGCTGTTGCAATGATATTTCCATGCTGAACTGGGTTATTCTGGGTCAACTATGAAGGCAAACCCACTTTCCTTTCAGTATTTTGCTGCAATTGGAAGACATTAGCTAATTCGGCCTGAAAATGCTTTTAAGCGCATAAAAACTTACACTCTTGATTTCTGGCTAAATAAAAGCTGTTGCAATGATATTTCCATGCTGAACTGAGTTGTTCTGGGTCAACTATGAAGGCAAACCCACTTTCCTTTCAGTATTTTGCTGCAATTGGCAGAAACAAGCATATTTGCTCATTCGGCCTGAAAATGCTTTTAAGCGCATAAAAACTTACACTCTTGATTTCTGGCTAAATAAAAGCTGTTGCAATGATATTTCCATGCTGAACTGGGTTGTTCTGGGTCAACTATGAAGGCAAACCCACTTTTCTTTCAGTATTTTGCTGCATTTGGCAGAAATCAGCTCATTCGGCCAGAAAATGCTTTTAAGCGCATAAAAACTTACACTCTTGATTTCTGGCTAAATAAAAGCTGTTGCAATGATATTTCCATGCTGAACTGAGTTGTTCTGGTTCAACTATCAAGGCAAACCCACTTTCCCTTCAGTATTTTGCTGCATTTGGCAGAAATCATCTCATTCGGCCTGAAAATGCTTTTAAGCGCATAAAAACTTACCCTCTTGATTTCTGGCTAAATAAAAGCTGTTGCAATGATATTTCCATGCTGAACTGAGATGTTCTGGGTCAACTATGAAGGCAAACCCACTTTCCTTTCAGTATTTTGCTGCAATTGGCAGAAACAAGCATATTTGATCATTCGGCCTGAAAGTGCTTTTAAGCGCATAAAAACTTACACTCTTGATTTCTGGCTAAATAAAAGCTGTTGCAATGATATTTCCATGCTGAACTGAGTTGTTCTGGGTCAACTATGAAGGCAAACCCACTTTCCCTTCAGTATTTTGCTGCATTTGGCAGAAATCAGCTCATTCGGCCTGAAAATGCTTTTAAGCGCATAAAAACTTACACTCTTGATTTCTGGCTAAATAAAAGCTGTTGCAATGATAATTCCATGCTGAACTGAGTTGTTCTGAGTCAACTATGAAGGCAAACCCACTTTCCCTTCAGTATTTTGCTGCATTTGGCAGAAATCAGCTCATTCGGCCTGAAAATGCTTTTAAGCGCATAAAAACTGACACTCTTAAATTCTGGCTAAATAAAAGCTGTTGCAATGATATTTCCATGCTGAACTGAGTTGTTCTGGATCAACTATGAAGGCAAACCCACTTTCCTTTCAGTATTTTGCTGCAATTGGCAGAAACAAGCATATTTGCTCATTCGGCCTGAAAAGACTTTCAAGCGCATAAAAACTTACACTCTTGATTTCTAGCTAAATAAAAGCTGTTGCAATGATATTTCCATGCTGAACTGAGTTGTTCTGGGTCAACTATGAAGGCAAACCCACTTTCCTTTCAGTATTTTGCTGCAATTGGCAGAAACAAGCATATTTGCTCATTCGGCCTGAAAATGCTTTTAAGCACAAAATAACTTACACTCTTGATTTATGGCTAAATAAAAGCTGTTGCAATGATATTTCCATGCGGAACTGAGTTGTTCTGGGTCAACTATGAAGGCAAACCCACTTTCCTTTCAGTATTTTGCTGCAATTGGCAGAAACAAGCATATTTGCTCTTTCGGCCGAAAAATGCTTTGAAGCGCATAAAAACTTACACTCTTGATTTCTGGCTAAATAAAAGCTGTTGCAATGATATTTCCATGCTGAAATGGGTTGTTCTGGGTCAACTATGAAGACAAACCCACTTTCCTTTCAGTATTTTCCTGCAACTGGCAGACATCAGCTCATTCGGCCTGAAAATGCTTTTAAGCGCATAAAAACTTACACTCTTGATTTCTGGCTAAATAAAAGCTGTTGCAATGATATTTCCATGCTGAACTGAGTTGTTCTGGGTCAACTATGAAGGCAAACCCACTTTCCTTTCAGTATTTTGCTGCAATTGGCAGAAACAAGCATATTTGCTCTTTCGGCCTGAAAATGCTTTTAAGCGCATAAAAACTTACACTCTTGATTTCTGGCTAAAGAAAAGCTGTTGCAATGATATTTCCATGCTGAACTGAGTTGTTCTGGGTCAACTATGAAGGCAAACCCACTTTCCTTTCAGTATTTTGCTGCAATTGGCAGAAACAAGCATATTTGCTCATTCGGCCTGAAAATGCTTTTAAGCGCATAAAAACTTACACTCTTGATTTCTGGCTAAATAAAAGCTGTTGCAATGATAATTCCATGCTGAACTGGGTTGTTCTGGGTCAACTATGAAGGCAAACCCACTTTCCTTTCAGTATTTTGCTGCAATTGGAAGACATTAGCTAATTCGGTCTGAAAATGCTTTTAAGCGCATAAAAACTTACACTCTTGATTTCTGGCTAAATAAAAGCTGTTGCAATGATAATTCCATGCTGAACTGAGTTGTTCTGCGTCAACTATGAAGGCAAACCCACTCTCCCTTCAGTATTTTGCTCCATTTGTCAGAAATCAGCTCATAAGGCCTGAAAATGCTTTTAAGCGCATAAAAACTTACACTCTTGATTTCTGGCTAAATAAAAGCTGTTGCAATGATATTTCCATGCTGAACTGAGTTGTTCTGGGTCAACTATGAAGGCAAACCCACTTTCCCTTCAGTATTTTGCTGCATTTGGCAGAAATCAGCTCATTCGGCCAGAAAATGCTTTTAAGCGCATAAAAACTTACACTCTTGATTTCTGGCTAAATAAAAGCTGTTGCAATGATATTTCCATGCTGAACTGAGTTGTTCTGGTTCAACTATCAAGGCAAACCCACTTTCCCTTCAGTATTTTGCTGCATTTGGCAGAAATCAGCTCATTCGGCCTGAAAATGCTTTTAAGCGCATAAAAACTTACCCTCTTGATTTCTGGCTAAATAAAAGCTGTTGCAATGATATTTCCATGCTGAACTGAGATGTTCTGGGTCAACTATGAAGGCAAACCCACTTTCCTTTCAGTATTTTGCTGCAATTGGCAGAAACAAGCATATTTGATCATTCGGCCTGAAAGTGCTTTTAAGCGCATAAAAACTTACACTCTTGATTTCTGGCTAAATAAAAGCTGTTGCAATGATATTTCCATGCTGAACTGAGTTGTTCTGGGTCAACTATGAAGGCAAACCCACTTTCCCTTCAGTATTTTGCTGCATTTGGCAGAAATCAGCTCATTCGGCCTGAAAATGCTTTTAAGCGCATAAAAACTTACACTCTTGATTTCTGGCTAAATAAAAGCTGTTGCAATGATAATTCCATGCTGAACTGAGTTGTTCTGAGTCAACTATGAAGGCAAACCCACTTTCCCTTCAGTATTTTGCTGCATTTGGCAGAAATCAGCTCATTCGGCCTGAAAATGCTTTTAAGTGCATAAAAACTGACACTCTTAAATTCTGGCTAAATAAAAGCTGTTGCAATGATATTTCCATGCTGAACTGAGTTGTTCTGGATCAACTATGAAGGCAAACCCACTTTCCTTTCAGTATTTTGCTGCAATTGGCAGAAACAAGCATATTTGCTCATTCGGCCTGAAAAGACTTTCAAGCGCATAAAAACTTACACTCTTGATTTCTAGCTAAATAAAAGCTGTTGCAATGATATTTCCATGCTGAACTGAGTTGTTCTGGGTCAACTATGAAGGCAAACCCACTTTCCTTTCAGTATTTTGCTGCAATTGGCAGAAACAAGCATATTTGCTCATTCGGCCTGAAAATGCTTTTAAGCACAAAATAACTTACACTCTTGATTTATGGCTAAATAAAAGCTGTTGCAATGATATTTCCATGCGGAACTGAGTTGTTCTGGGTCAACTATGAAGGCAAACCCACTTTCCTTTCAGTATTTTGCTGCAATTGGCAGAAACAAGCATATTTGCTCTTTCGGCCGAAAAATGCTTTGAAGCGCATAAAAACTTACACTCTTGATTTCTGGCTAAATAAAAGCTGTTGCAATGATATTTCCATGCTGAAATGGGTTGTTCTGGGTCAACTATGAAGACAAACCCACTTTCCTTTCAGTATTTTCCTGCAACTGGCAGACATCAGCTCATTCGGCCTGAAAATGCTTTTAAGCGCATAAAAACTTACACTCTTGATTTCTGGCTAAATAAAAGCTGTTACAATGATATTTCCATGCTGAACTGAGTTGTTCTGGGTCAACTATGAAGGCAAACCCACTTTCCTTTCAGTATTTTGCTGCAATTGGCAGAAACAAGCATATTTGCTCTTTCGGCCTGAAAATGCTTTTAAGCGCATAAAAACTTACACTCTTGATTTCTGGCTAAAGAAAAGCTGTTGCAATGATATTTCCATGCTGAACTGAGTTGTTCTGGGTCAACTATGAAGGCAAACCCACTTTCCTTTCAGTATTTTGCTGCAATTGGCAGAAACAAGCATATTTGCTCATTCGGCCTGAAAATGCTTTTAAGCGCATAAAAACTTACACTCTTGATTTCTGGCTAAATAAAAGCTGTTGCAATGATAATTCCATGCTGAACTGGGTTGTTCTGGGTCAACTATGAAGGCAAACCCACTTTCCTTTCAGTATTTTGCTGCAATTGGAAGACATTAGCTAATTCGGTCTGAAAATGCTTTTAAGCGCATAAAAACTTACACTCTTGATTTCTGGCTAAATAAAAGCTGTTGCAATGATAATTCCATGCTGAACTGAGTTGTTCTGCGTCAACTATGAAGGCAAACCCACTCTCCCTTCAGTATTTTGCTCCATTTGTCAGAAATCAGCTCATAAGGCCTGAAAATGCTTTTAAGCGCATAAAAACTTACACTCTTGATTTCTGGCTAAATAAAAGCTGTTGCAATGATATTTCCATGCTGAACTGAGTTGTTCTGGATCAACTATGAAGGCAAACCCACTTTCCCTTCAGTATTTTGCTGCATTTGGCAGAAATCAGCTCATTCGGCCTGAAAATGCCTTTAAGCGCATAAAATCTTACACTCTTGATTTCTGGCTAAATAAAAGCTGTTGCAATGATATTTCCATGCTGAACTGAGTTGTTCTGGGTCATTTATAAAGGCAAACCCACTTTCCTTTCAGTATTTTGCTGCAATTGGCAGAAACAACCATATTTGATCATTCGGCCTGAAAATGCTTTTAAGCGCATAAAAACTTACACTCTTGATTTCTGGCTAAATAAAAGCTGTTGCAATGATATTTCCATGCTGAACTGAGTTGTTCTGGGTCAACTATGAAGGCAAACCCACTTTCCTTTCAGTATTTTGCTGCAATTGGCAGAAACAAGCATATTTGCTCATTCGGCCTGAAAATGCTTTTAAGCGCATAAAAACTTACACTCTTGATTTCTGGCTAAATAAAAGCCGTTGCAATGATATTTCCATGCTGAACTGAGTTGTTCTGGGTCAACTATGAAGGCAAACCCACTTTCCTTTCAGTATTTTGCTGCAATTGGCAGAAACAAGCATATTTGCTCATTCGGCCTGAAAATGCTTTTAAGCGCAAAAAAACTTACACTCTTGATTTCTGGCTAAATAAAAGCTGTTGCAATGATATTTCCATGCTGAACTGAGTTGTTCTGGGTCAACTATGAAGGCAAACCCACTTTCCCTTCAGTATTTTTGCTGCAATTGGCAGAAACAAGCATATTTGCTCATTCGGCCTGAAAATGCTTTTAAGCGTATAAAAACTTACACTCTTGATTTCTGGCTAAATAAAAGCTGTTGTAATGATAATTCCATGCTGAACTGAGTTGTTCTGGGTCAACTATGAAGGCAAACCCACTTTCCCTTCAGTATTTTGCTGCATTTGGCAGAAATCAGCTCATTCGACCTGAAAAGGCTTTTAAGCGCATAAAAACTTACACTCTTGATTTCTGGCTAAATAAAAGCTGTTGCAATGATATTTCCATGCTGAACTGAGTTGTTCTGGGTCAACTATGAAGGCAAACCCACTTTCCCTTCAGTATTTTGCTGCATTTGGCAGAAATCAGCTCATTCGGCCTGAAAATGCTTTTAAGCGCATAAAAACTTACACTCTTGATTTCTGGCTAAATAAAAGCTGTTGTAATGATAATTCCATGCTGAACTGAGTTGTTCTGGGTCAACTATGAAGGCAAACCCAATCTCCCTTCAGTATTTTGCTCCATTTGTCAGAAATCAGCTCATAAGGCCTGAAAATGCTTTTAAGCGCATAAAAACTTACACTCTTGATTTCTGGCTAAATAAAGGCTGTTGCAATGATATTTCCATGCTGAACTGAGTTGTTCTGGGTCAACTATGAAGGCAAACCCACTTTCCCTTCAGTATTTTTGCTGCATTTGGCAGAAACAAGCATATTTGCTCATTCGGCCTGAAAATGCTTTTAAGCGCATAAAAACTTACACTCTTGATTTCTGGCTAAATAAAAGCTGTTGCAATGATATTTCCATGCTGAACTGAGTTGTTCTGGGTGAACTATGAAGGCAAACCCACTTTCCCTTCAGTATTTTGCTGCATTTGGCAGAAATCAGCTCATTCGGCCTGAAAATGCTTTTAAGCGCATAAAAACTTACACTCTTGATTTCTGGCTAAATAAAAGCTGTTGCAATGATAATTCCATGCTGAACTGAGTTGTTCTGGGTCAACTATGAAGGCAAATCCACTTTCCTTTCAGTATTTTGCTGCAATTGGCAGAAACAAGCATATTTGCTCATTCGGCCTGAAAATGCTTTGAAGCGCATAAAAACTTACACTCTTGATTTCTGGCTAAATAAAAGCCGTTGCAATGATATTTCCATGCTGAACTGAGTTGTTCTGGGTCAACTATGAAGGCAAACCCACTTTCCTTTCAGTATTTTGCTGCAATTGGCAGAAACAACCATATTTGATCATTCGGCCTGAAAATGCTTTTAAGCGCATAAAAACTTACACTCTTGATTTCTGGCTAAATAAAAGCTGTTGCAATGATATTTCCATGCTGAACTGAGTTGTTCTGGGTCAACTATGAAGGCAAACCCACTTTCCCTTCAGTATTTTGCTGCATTTGGCAGAAACAAGCATATTTGCTCATTCGGCCTGAAAATGCTTTTAAGCGCATAAAAACTTACACTCTTGATTTCTGGCTAAATAAAAGCTGTTGCAATGATATTTCCATGCTGAACTGAGTTGTTCTGGGTCAATTATGAAGGCAAACCCACTTTCCCTTCAGTATTTTGCTGCATTTGGCAGAAACAAGCATATTTGCTCATTCGGCCTGAAAATGCTTTTAAGCGCATAAAAACTTACACTCTTGATTTCTGGCTAAATAAAAGCTGTTGCAATGATATTTCCATGCTGAACTGAGTTGTTCTGGGTCAACTATGAAGGCAAACCCACTTTCCTTTCAGTATTTTGCTGCAATTGGCAGAAACAAGCATATTTGATCATTCGGCCTGAAAATGCTTTTAAGCGCATAAAAACTTACACTCTTGATTTCTGGCTAAATAAAAGCTGTTGCAATGATATTTCCATGCTGAACTGAGTTGTTCTGGGCCAACTATGAAGGCAAACCCACTTTCCTTTCAGTATTTTGCTGCAATTGGCAGAAACAAGCATATTTGCTCATTCAGCCTGAAAATGCTTTTAAGCGCATAAAAACTTACACTCTTGATTTCTGGCTAAATAAAAGCTGTTGCAATGATATTTCCATGCTAAACTGAGTTGTTCTGGGTCAACTATGAAGGCAAACCCACTTTCCTTTCAGTATTTTGCTGCAATTGGCAGAAACAAGCATATTTGCTCATTCGGCCTGAAAATGCTTTTAAGCGCATAAAAACTTACAATCTTGATTTCTGGCTAAATAAAAGCTGTTGCAATGATATTTCCATGCTGAACTGAGTTGTTCTGGGTCAACTATGAAGGCAAACACACTTTCCTTTCAGTATTTTGCTGCATTTGGCAGAAATCAGCTCATTCGGCCTGAAAATGCTTTTAAGCGCATAAAATCTTACACTCTTGATTTCTGGCTAAATAAAAGCTGTTGCAATGATATTTCCATGCTGAACTGAGTTGTTCTGGGTCAACTATGAAGGCAAACCCACTTTCCTTTCAGTATTTTGCTGCAATTGGCAGAAACAAGCATATTTGCTCATTCGGCCTGAAAATGCTTTTAAGCCCATAAAAACTTACATTCTTGATTTCTGGCTAAATAAAAGCTGTTGCAATGATATTTCCATGCTGAACTGAGTTGTTCTGGGTCAACTATGAAGGCAAACCCCATCTCCCTTCAGTATTTTGCTGCATTTGGCAGAAATCAGCTCATTCGGCCTAAAAATGCTTTTAAGCATATAAAAACTTACACTCTTGATTTCTGGCTAAATAAAAGCTGTTGCAATGATATTTCCATGCTGAACTGAGTTGTTCTGGGTCAACTATGAAGGCAAACCCACTTTCCCTTCAGTATTTTGCTGCAATTGGCAGAAACAAGCATATTTGCTCATTCGGCCTGAAAATGCTTTTAAGCGTATAAAAACTTACACTCTTGATTTCTGGCTAAATAAAAGCTGTTGTAATGATAATTCCATGCTGAACTGAGTTGTTCTGGGTCAACTATGAAGGCAAACCCACTTTCCCTTCAGTATTTTGCTGCATTTGGCAGAAATCAGCTCATTCGACCTGAAAAGGCTTTTAAGCGCATAAAAACTTACACTCTTGATTTCTGGCTAAATAAAAGCTGTTGCAATGATATTTCCATGCTGAACTGAGTTGTTCTGGGTCAACTATGAAGGCAAACCCACTTTCCCTTCAGTATTTTGCTGCATTTGGCAGAAATCAGCTCATTCGGCCTGAAAATGCTTTTAAGCGCATAAAAACTTACACTCTTGATTTCTGGCTAAATAAAAGCTGTTGCAATGATAATTCCATGCTGAACTGAGTTGTTCTGGGTCAACTATGAAGGCAAATCCACTTTCCTTTCAGTATTTTGCTGCAATTGGCAGAAACAAGCATATTTGCTCATTCGGCCTGAAAATGCTTTGAAGCGCATAAAAACTTACACTCTTGATTTCTGGCTAAATAAAAGCCGTTGCAAAAATATTTCCATGCTGAACTGAGTTGTTCTGGGTCAACTATGAAGGCAAACCCACTTTCCTTTCAGTATTTTGCTGCAATTGGCAGAAACAACCATATTTGATCATTCGGCCTGAAAATGCTTTTAAGCGCATAAAAACTTACACTCTTGATTTCTGGCTAAATAAAAGCTGTTGCAATGATATTTCCATGCTGAACTGAGTTGTTCTGGGTCAACTATGAAGGCAAACCCACTTTCCCTTCAGTATTTTGCTGCATTTGGCAGAAACAAGCATATTTGCTCATTCGGCCTGAAAATGCTTTTAAGCGCATAAAAACTTACACTCTTGATTTCTGGCTAAATAAAAGCTGTTGCAATGATATTTCCATGCTGAACTGAGTTGTTCTGGGTCAATTATGAAGGCAAACCCACTTTCCCTTCAGTATTTTGCTGCATTTGGCAGAAACAAGCATATTTGCTCATTCGGCCTGAAAATGCTTTTAAGCGCATAAAAACTTACACTCTTGATTTCTGGCTAAATAAAAGCTGTTGCAATGATATTTCCATGCTGAACTGAGTTGTTCTGGGTCAACTATGAAGGCAAACCCACTTTCCTTTCAGTATTTTGCTGCAATTGGCAGAAACAAGCATATTTGATCATTCGGCCTGAAAATGCTTTTAAGCGCATAAAAACTTACACTCTTGATTTCTGGCTAAATAAAAGCTGTTGCAATGATATTTCCATGCTGAACTGAGTTGTTCTGGGCCAACTATGAAGGCAAACCCACTTTCCTTTCAGTATTTTGCTGCAATTGGCAGAAACAAGCATATTTGCTCATTCAGCCTGAAAATGCTTTTAAGCGCATAAAAACTTACACTCTTGATTTCTGGCTAAATAAAAGCTGTTGCAATGATATTTCCATGCTAAACTGAGTTGTTCTGGGTCAACTATGAAGGCAAACCCACTTTCCTTTCAGTATTTTGCTGCATTTGGCAGAAATCAGCTCATTCGGCCTGAAAATGCTTTTAAGCGCATAAAATCTTACACTCTTGATTTCTGGCTAAATAAAAGCTGTTGCAATGATATTTCCATGCTGAACTGAGTTGTTCTGGGTCAACTATGAAGGCAAACCCACTTTCCTTTCAGTATTTTGCTGCAATTGGCAGAAACAAGCATATTTGCTCATTCGGCCTGAAAATGCTTTTAAGCCCATAAAAACTTACATTCTTGATTTCTGGCTAAATAAAAGCTGTTGCAATGATATTTCCATGCTGAACTGAGTTGTTCTGGGTCAACTATGAAGGCAAACCCCATCTCCCTTCAGTATTTTGCTGCATTTGGCAGAAATCAGCTCATTCGGCCTAAAAATGCTTTTAAGCATATAAAAACTTACACTCTTGATTTCTGGCTAAATAAAAGCTGTTGCAATGATATTTCCATGCTGAACTGAGTTGTTCTGGGTCAACTATGAAGGCAAACCCACTTTCCTTTCAGTATTTTGCTGCAATTGGCAGAAATCAGCTCATTCGGCCTGAAAATGCTTTTAAGCGCATAAAAACTTACACTCTTGATTTCTGGCTAAATAAAAGCTGTTGCAATGATATTTCCATGCTGAACTGAGTTTTTCTGGGTCAACTATGAAGGCAAACCCACTTTCCTTTCAGTATTTTGCTGCAATTAGCAGAAACAAGCATTTTTGCTCATTCGGCCTGAAAATGCTTTTAAGCGCATAAAAACTTACACTCTTGATTTCTGGCTAAATAAAAGCTGTTGCAATGATATTTCCATGCTGAACTGAGTTGTTATGGTTCAACTATCAAGGCAAACACACTTTCCCTTCAGTATTTTGCTACATTTGGCAGAAATCAGCTCATTCGGCCTGAAAATGCTTTTAAGCGCATAAAATCTTACACTCTTGATTTCTGGCTAAATAAAAGCTGTTGCAATGATATTTCCATGCTGAACTGAGTTGTTCTGGGTCATTTATAAGGGCAAACCCACTTTCCTTTCAGTATTTTGCTGCAATTGGCAGAAACAAGCATATTTGCTCATTCGGCCTGAAAATGCTTTGAAGCGCATAAAAACTTACACTCTTGATTTCTGGCTAAATAAAAGCCGTTGCAATGATATTTCCATGCTGAACTGAGTTGTTCTGGGTCAACTATGAAGGCAAACCCACTTTCCTTTCAGTATTTTGCTGCAATTGGCAGAAACAACCATATTTGATCATTCGGCCTGAAAATGCTTTTAAGCGCATAAAAACTTACACTCTTGATTTCTGGCTAAATAAAAGCTGTTGCAATGATATTTCCATGCTGAACTGAGTTGTTCTGGGTCAACTATGAAGGCAAACCCACTTTCCCTTCAGTATTTTGCTGCATTTGGCAGAAACAAGCATATTTGCTCATTCGGCCTGAAAATGCTTTTAAGCGCATAAAAACTTACACTCTTGATTTCTGGCTAAATAAAAGCTGTTGCAATGATATTTCCATGCTGAACTGAGTTGTTCTGGGTCAATTATGAAGGCAAACCCACTTTCCCTTCAGTATTTTGCTGCATTTGGCAGAAATCAGCTCATTCGACCTGAAAATGCTTTTAAGCGCATAAAAACTTACACTCTTGATTTCTGGCTAAATAAAAGCTGTTGCAATGATATTTCCATGCTGAACTGAGTTGTTCTGGGTCAACTATGAAGGCAAACCCACTTTCCTTTCAGTATTTTGCTGCAATTGGCAGAAACAAGCATATTTGCTTATTCAGCCTGAAAATGCTTTTAAGCGCATAAAAACTTACACTCTTGATTTCTGGCTAAATAAAAGCTGTTGCAATGATATTTCCATGCTAAACTGAGTTGTTCTGGGTCAACTATGAAGGCAACCCCACTTTCCTTTCAGTATTTTGCTGCAATTGGCAGAAACAAGCATATTTGATCATTCGGCCTGAAAATGCTTTTAAGCGCATAAAAACTTACACTCTTGATTTCTGGCTAAATAAAAGCTGTTGCAATGATATTTCTATGCTGAACTGAGTTGTTCTGGGTCAACTATGAAGGCAAACCCACTTTCCTTTCAGTATTTTACAGCAATTGGCAGAAACAAGCATTTTTGCTCATTCGGCCTGAAAATGCTTTTAAGCGCATAAAAACTTACACTCTTGATTTCTGGCTAAATAAAAGCTGTTGCAATGATATTTCCATGCTGAACTGAGTTGTTCTGGGTCAACTATGAAGGCAAACCCACTTTCTTTTCAGTATTTTGCTGCAATTGGCAGAAATCAGCTCATTCGGCCTGAAAATGCTTTTAAGCGCATAAAAACTTACACTCTTGATTTCTGGCTAAATAAAAGCTGCTGCAATGATATTTCCATGCTGAACTGAGTTGTTCTGGGTCAACTATGAAGGCAAACCCACTTTCCTTTCAGTATTTTGCTGCAATTGGCAGAAACAAGCATATTTGCTCATTCGGCCTGAAAATGCTTTTAAGCGCATAAAAACTTACACTCTTGATTTCTGGCTAAATAAAAGCTGTTGCAATGATATTTCCATGCTGAACTGAGTTGTTCTGGGTCATTTATAAAGGCAAACCCACTTTCCTTTCAGTATTTTGCTGCAATTGGCAGAAACAAGCATATTTGCTCATTCGGCCTGAAAATGCTTTTAAGCGCATAAAAACTTACACTCTTGATTTCTGGCTAAATAAAAGCTGTTGCAATGATATTTCCATGCTGAACTGAGTTGTTCTGGGTCAACTATGAAGGCAAACCCCATCTCCCTTCAGTATTTTGCTGCATTTGGCAGAAATCAGCTCATTCGGCCTGAAAATGCTTTTAAGCGCATAAAAACTTACACTCTTGATTTCTGGCTAAATAAAAGCTGTTGCAATGATATTTCCATGCTGAACTGAGTTGTTCTGGGTCAACTATGAAGGCAAACCCACTTTCCTTTCAGTATTTTGCTGCAATTGGCAGAAATCAGCTCATTCGGCCTGAAAATGCTTTTAAGCGCATAAAAACTTACACTCTTGATTTCTGGCTAAATAAAACCTGCTGCAATGATATTTCCATGCTGAACTGAGTTTTTCTGGGTCAACTATGAAGGCAAACCCACTTTCCTTTCAGTAGTTTGCTGCAATTGGCAGAAACAAGCATATTTGATCGTTCGGCCTGAAAATGCTTTTAAGCGCATAAAAACTTACACTCTTGATTTCTGGCTAAATAAAAGCTGTTGCAATGATATTTCCATGCTGAACTGAGTTGTTCTGGGTCAACTATGAAGGCAAACCCACTTTCCTTTCAGTATTTTGCTGCAATTGGCAGAAATCAGCTCATTCGGCCTGAAAATGCTTTTAAGCGCATAAAAACTTACACTCTTGATTTCTGGCTAAATAAAAGCTGCTGCAATGATATTTCCATGCTGAACTGAGTTTTTCTGGGTCAACTATGAAGGCAAACCCACTTTCCTTTCAGTATTTTGCTGCAATTGGCAGAAACAAGCATATTTGCTCATTCGGCCTGAAAATGCTTTTAAGCGCATAAAAACTTACACTCTTAAATTCTGGCTAAATAAAAGCTGTTGCAATGATATTTCCATGCTAAACTGAGTTGTTCTGGGTCAACTATGAAGGCAAACCCACTTTCCTTTCAGTATTTTGCTGCAATTGGCAGAAACAAGCATATTTGATCATTCGGCCTGAAAGTGCTTTTAAGCGCATAAAAACTTACACTCTTGATTTCTGGCTAAATAAAAGCTGTTGCAATGATATTTCCATGCTGAACTGAGTTGTTCTGGGTCAACTATGAAGGCAAACCCACTTTCCCTTCAGTATTTTGCTGCATTTGGCAGAAATCAGCTCATTCGGCCTGAAAATGCTTTTAAGCGCATAAAAACTTACACTCTTGATTTCTGGCTAAATAAAAGCTGTTGCAATGATATTTCCATGCTGAACTGAGTTGTTCTGGGTCAACTATGAAGGCAAACCCACTCTCCCTTCAGTATTTTGCTGCATTTGGCAGAAATCAGCTCATTCGGCCTGAAAATGCTTTTAAGCGCATAAAAACTTACACTCTTGATTTCTGGCTAAATAAAAGCTGTTGCAATGATATTTCCATGCTGAACTGAGTTTTTCTGGGTCAACTATGAAAGCAAACCCACTTTCCTTTCAGTATTTTGCTACAAATGGCAGAAACAAGCATATTTGCTCATTCGGCCTGAAAATGCTTTTAAGCGCATAAAAACTTACACTCTTGATTTCTGGCTAAATAAAAGCTGTTGCAATGATATTTCCATGCTGAACTGAGTTGTTCTGGGTCAACTATGAAGGCAAACCCACTTTCCCTTCAGTATTTTGCTGCATTTGGCAGAAATCAGCTCATTCGGCCTGAAAATGCTTTTAAGCGCATAAAAACTTACACTTTTGATTTCTGGCTAAATAAAAGCTGTTGCAATGATAATTCCATGCTGAACTGAGTTGTTCTGGGTCAACTATGAAGGCAAACCCACTTTCCCTTCAGTATTTTGCTGCATTTGGCAGAAATCAGCTCATTCGGCCTGAAAATGCTTTTAAGCGCATAAAAACTTACACTCTTGATTTCTGGCTAAATAAAAGCTGTTGCAATGATAATTCCATGCTGAACTGAGTTGTTCTGGGTCAACTATGAAGGCAAACCCACTCTCCCTTCAGTATTTTGCTCCATTTGTCAGAAATCAGCTCATTAGGCCTGAAAATGCTTTTAAGCGCCTAAAAACTTACACTCTTGATTTCTGGCTAAATAAAGGCTGTTGCAATGATATTTCCATGCTGAACTGAGTTGTTCTGGGTCAACTATGAAGGCAAACCCACTTTCCTTTCAGTATTTTGCTGCAATTGGCAGAATTCAGCTCATTCGGCCTGAAAATACTTTTAAGCGCATTAAAACTTACACTCTTGATTTCTGGCTAAATAAAAGCTGTTGCAATGATATTTCCATGCTGAACTGAGTTGTTCTGGGTCAACTATGAAGGCAAACCCACTTTCATTTCAGTATTTTGCTGCAATTGGCAGAAACTAGCATAGTTGATCATTCGGCCTGAAAATGCTTTTAAGTGCATAAAAACTTACACTCTTGATTTCTGGCTAAATAAAAGCTTTTGCAATGATATTTCCATGCTGAACTGAGTTGTTCTGGGTCAACTATGAAGGCAAACCCACTTTCCTTTCAGTATTTTGCTGCAATTGGCAGAAACAAGCATATTTGCTCATTCGGCCTGAAAGTGCTTTTAAGCGCATAAAAACTTACACTCTTGATTTCTGGCTAAATAAAAGTTGTTGCAATGATATTTCCATGCTGAACTGAGTTGTTCTGGGTCAACTATGAAGGCAAACCCACTCTCCCTTCAGTATTTTGCTGCATTTGGCAGAAATCAGCTCATTCGGCCTGAAAATGCTTTTAAGCGCATAAAAACTTACACTCTTGATTTCTGGCTAAATAAAAGCTGTTGCAATGATATTTCCATGCTGAACTGAGTTGTTCTGGGTCAACTATGAAGGCAAACCCACTTTCCTTTCAGTATTTTGCTGCAATTGGCAGAAACAAGCATATTTGCTCATTCGGCCTGAAAGTGCTTTTAAGCGCATAAAAACTTACACTCTTGATTTCTGGCTAAATAAAAGTTGTTGCAATGATATTTCCATGCTGAACTGAGTTGTTCTGGGTCAACTATGAAGGCAAACCCACTCTCCCTTCAGTATTTTGCTGCATTTGGCAGAAATCAGCTCATTCGGCCTGAAAATGCTTTTAAGCGCATAAAAACTTACACTCTTGATTTCTGGCTAAATAAAAGCTGTTGCAATGATATTTCCATGCTGAACTGAGTTGTTCTGGGTCAACTATGAAGGCAAACCCACTTTCCCTTCAGTATTTTGCTGCATTTGGCAGAAATCAGCTCATTCGGCCTGAAAATGCTTTTAAGCGCATAAAAACTTACACTCTTGATTTCTGGCTAAATAAAAGCTGTTGCAATGATATTTCCATGCTGAACTGAGTTGTTCTGGGTCAACTATGAAGGCAAACCCACTTTCCTTTCATTATTTTGCTGCAATTGGCAGAAACAAGCATATTTGCTCATTCGACCTGAAAATGCTTTTAAGCGCATAAAAACTTACACTCTTGATTTCTGGCTAAATAAAAGCTGTTGCAATGATATTTCCATGCTGAACTGAGTTGTTCTGGGTCAACTATGAAGGCAAACCCACTTTCCTTTCAGTATTTTGCTGCAATTGGCAGAAACAACCATATTTGATCATTCGGCCTGAAAATGCTTTTAAGCGCATAAAAACTTACACTCTTGATTTCTGGCTAAATAAAAGCTGTTGCAATGATATTTCCATGCTGAACTGAGTTGTTCTGGGTCAACTATGAAGGCAAACCCACTTTCCCTTCAGTATTTTGCTGCATTTGGCAGAAATCAGCTCATTCGACCTGAAAATGCTTTTAAGCGCATAAAAACTTACACTCTTGATTTCTGGCTAAATAAAAGCTGTTGCAATGATATTTCCATGCTGAACTGAGTTGTTCTGGGTCAACTATGAAGGCAAACCCACTTTCCTTTCAGTATTTTGCTGCAATTGGCAGAAACAAGCATATTTGCTCATTCGGCCTGAAAGTGCTTTTAAGCACATAAAAACTTACACTCTTGATTTCTGGCTAAATAAAAGCTGTTGCAATGATATTTCCATGCTGAACTGAGTTGTTCTGCGTCAACTATGAAGGCAAACCCACTTTCCCTTCAGTATTTTGCTGCATTTGGCAGAAATCAGCTCATTCGGCCTGAAAATGCTTTTAAGCCCATAAAAACTTACACTCTTGATTTCTGGCTAAATAAAAGCTGTTGCAATGATATTTCCATGCTGAACTGGGTTGTTCTGGGTCAACTATGAAGGCAAACCCACTTTCCTTTCAGTATTTTGCTGCAATTGGCAGAAACAAGCATATTTGCTCATTCGGCCTGAAAGTGCTTTTAAACGCATAAAAACTTACACTCTTGATTTCTGGCTAAATAAAAGCTGTTGCAATGATATTTCCATGCTGAACTGAGTTTTTCTGGGTCAACTATGAAGGCAAACCCACTTTCCCTTCAGTATTTTGCTGCATTTGGCAGAAATCAGCTCATTCGGCCTGAAAATGCTTTTAAGCGCATAAAAACTTACACTCTTGATTTCTGGCTAAATAAAAGCTGTTGCAATGATATTTCTATGCTGAACTGAGTTGTTCTGGGTCATTTATAAAGGCAAACCCACTTTCCTTTCAGTATTTTGCTGCAATTGGCAGAAACAAGCATATTTGATCATTCGGCCTGAAAATGCTTTTAAGCGCATAAAAACTTACACCCTTGATTTCTGGCTAAATAAATGCTGTTGCAATGATATTTCCATGCTGAACTGAGTTGTTCTGGGTCAACTATGAAGGCAAACCCACTTTCCTTTCAGTATTTTGCTGCAATTGGCAGAAACTAGCATAGTTGATCATTCGGCCTGAAAATGCTTTTAAGCGCATAAAAACTTACACTCTTGATTTCTGGCTAAATAAAAGCTGTTGCAATGATATTTCCATGCTGAACTGAGTTGTTCTGGTTCAAATATCAAGGCAAACCCACTTTCCCTTCAGTATTTTGCTGCATTTGGCAGAAATCAGCTCATTCGGCCTGAAAATGCTTTTAAGCGCATAAAATCTTACACTCTTGATTTCTGGCTAAATAAAAGCTGTTGCAATGATATTTCCATGCTGAACTGAGTTGTTCTGGGTCATTTATAAAGGCAAACCCACTTTCCTTTCAGTATTTTGCTGCAATTGGCAGAAACAAGCATATTTGCTCATTCGGCCTGAAAATGCTTTTAAGCGCATAAAAACTTACACTCTTGATTTCTGGCTAAATAAAAGCCGTTGCAACGATATTTCCATGCTGAACTGAGTTGTTCTGGGTCAACTATGAAGGCAAACCCAATTTCCTTTCAGTATTTTGCTGCAATTGGCAGAAACAAGCATATTTGATCATTCGGCCTGAAAATGCTTTTAAGCGCATAAAAACTTACACTCTTGATTTCTGGCTAAATAAAAGCTGTTGCAATGATATTTCCATGCTGAACTGAGTTGTTCTGGGTCAACTATGAAGGCAAACCCAATTTCCCTTCAGTATTTTTGCTGCATTTGGCAGAAACAAGCATATTTGCTCATTCGGCCTGAAAATGCTTTTAAGCGCATAAAAACTTACACTCTTGATTTCTGGCTAAATAAAAGCTGTTGCAATGATATTTCCATGCTGAACTGAGTTGTTCTGGGTCAACTATGAAGGCAAACCCACTTTCCCTTCAGTATTTTGGTGCATTTGGCAGAGATCAGCTCATTCGACCTGAAAATGCTTTTAAGCGCATAAAAACTTACACTCTTGATTTCTGGCTAAATAAAAGCTGTTGCAATGATATTTCCATGCTGAACTGAGTTGTTCTGGGTCAAGTATGAAGGCAAACCCACTTTCCTTTCAGTATTTTGCTGCAATTGGCAGAAATCAGGTCATTCGGCCTGAAAATGCTTTTAAGCGCATAAAAACTTACACTCTTGATTTCTGGCTAAATAAAAGCTGTTGCAATGATATTTCCATGCTGAACTGAGTTGTTCTGGGTCAACTATGAAGGCAAACCCACTTTCCTTTCAGTATTTTGCTGCAATTGGCAGAAACAAGCATATTTGCTCATTCGGCCTGAAAGTGCTTTTAAGCGCATAAAAACTTACACTCTTGATTTCTGGCTAAATAAAAGCTGTTGCAATGATAATTCCATGCTGAACTGAGTTATTCTGGGTCAACTATGAAGGCAAACCCACTTTCCTTTCAGTATTTTGCTGCAATTGGCAGAAACTAGCATAGTTGATCATTCGGCCTGAAAATGCTTTTAAGTGCATAAAAACTTACACTCTTGATTTCTGGCTAAATAAAAGCTGTTGCAATGATATTTCCATGCTGAACTGAGTTGTTCTGGGTCAACTATGAAGGCAAACCCACTTTCCCTTCAGTATTTTGCTGCATTTGGCAGAAATCAGCTCATTCAGCCTGAAAATGCTTTTAAGCGCATAAAAACTTACACTCTTGATTTCTGGCTAAATAAAAGCTGTTGCAATGATAATTCCATGCTGAACTGAGTTATTCTGGGTCAACTATGAAGGCAAACCCACTTTCCTTTCAGTATTTTGCTGCAATTGGCAGAAACTAGCATAGTTGATCATTCGGCCTGAAAATGCTTTTAAGTGCATAAAAACTTACACTCTTGATTTCTGGCTAAATAAAAGCTGTTGCAATGATATTTCCATGCTTAACTGAGTTGTTCTGGGTCAACTATCAAGGCAAACCCACTTTCCTTTCAGTATTTTGCTGCAATTGGCAGAAACAAGCATATTTGCTCATTCGGCCTGAAAATGCTTTTAAGCGCATAAAAACTTACACTCTTGATTTCTGGCTAAATAAAAGCTGTTGCAATGATATTTCCATGCTGAACTGAGTTGTTCTGGGTCAACTATGAAGGCAAACCCACTTTCCCTTCAGTATTTTGCTGCAATTGGCAGAAACAAGCATATTTGCTCATTCGGCCTGAAAGTGCTTTTAAGCGCATAAAAACTTACACTCTTGATTTCTGGCTAAATAAAAGCTGTTGCAATGATATTTCCATGCTGAACTGACTTGTTCTGGGTCAACTATGAAGGCAAACCCACTCTCCCTTCAGTATTTTGCTGCATTTGGCAGAAATCAGCTCATTCGGCCTGAAAATGCTTTTAAGCGCATAAAAACTTACACTCTTGATTTCTGGCTAAATAAAAGCTGTTGCAATGATATTTCCATGCTGAACTGAGTTGTTCTGGGTCAACTATGAAGGCAAACCCACTTTCCCTTCAGTATTTTGCTGCATTTGGCAGAAATCAGCTCATTCGGCCTGAAAATGCTTTTAAGCGCATAAAAACTTACACTCTTGATTTCTGGCTAAATAAAAGCTGTTGCAATGATAATTCCATGCTGAACTGAGTTGTTCTGGGTCAACTATGAAGGCAAACCCACTTTCCCTTCAGTATTTTGCTGCATTTGGCAGAATCAGCTCATTCGGCCTGAAAATGCTTTTAAGCGCATAAAAACTTACACTCTTGATTTCTGGCTAAATAAAAGCTGTTGCAATGATATTTCCATGCTGAACTGAGTTGTTCTGGGTCAACTATGAAGGCAAACCCACTTTCCTTTCATTATTTTGCTGCAATTGGCAGAAACAAGCATATTTGCTCATTCGACCTGAAAATGCTTTTAAGCGCATAAAAACTTACACTCTTGATTTCTGGCTAAATAAAAGCTGTTGCAATGATATTTCCATGCTGAACTGAGTTGTTCTGGGTCAACTATGAAGGCAAACCCACTTTCCCTTCAGTATTTTGCTGCTTTTGGCAGAAATCAGCTCATTCGGCCTGAAAATGCTTTTAAGCGCATAAAAACTTACACTCTTGATTTCTGGCTAAATAAAAGCTGTTGCAATGATATTTCCATGCTGAACTGGGTTGTTCTGGGTCAACTATGAAGGCAAACCCACTTTCCTTTCAGTATTTTGCTGCAATTGGCAGAAACAAGCATATTTGCTCATTCGGCCTGAAAGTGCTTTTAAACGCATAAAAACTTACACTCTTGATTTCTGGCTAAATAAAAGCTGTTGCAATGATATTTCCATGCTGAACTGAGTTGTTCTGGGTCAACTATGAAGGCAAACCCACTTTCCCTTCAGTATTTTGCTGCATTTGGCAGAAATCAGCTCATTCGGCCTGAAAATGCTTTTAAGCGCATAAAAACTTACACTCTTGATTTCTGGCTAAATAAAAGCTGTTGCAATGATATTTCTATGCTGAACTGAGTTGTTCTGGGTCATTTATAAAGGCAAACCCACTTTCCTTTCAGTATTTTCCTGCAATTGGCAGAAAAAAGCATATTTGATCATTCGGCCTGAAAATGCTTTTAAGCGCATAAAAACTTACACTCTTGATTTCTGGCTAAATAAAAGCTGTTGCAATGATATTTCCATGCTGAACTGAGTTGTTCTGGGTCAACTATGAAGGCAAACCCAATGTCCCTTCAGTATTTTTGCTGCATTTGGCAGAAACAAGCATATTTGCTCATTCGGCCTGAAAATGCTTTTAAGCGCATAAAAACTTACACTCTTGATTTCTGGCTAAATAAAAGCTGTTGCAATGATATTTCCATGCTGAACTGAGTTGTTCTGGGTCAACTATGAAGGCAAACCCACTTTCCCTTCAGTATTTTGCTGCATTTGGCAGAGATCAGCTCATTCGACCTGAAAATGCTTTTAAGCGCATAAAAACTTACACTCTTGATTTCTGGCTAAATAAAAGCTGTTGCAATGATATTTCCATGGTGAACTGAGTTGTTCTGGGTCAAGTATGAAGGCAAACCCACTTTCCTTTCAGTATTTTGCTGCAATTGGCAGAAATCAGGTCATTCGGCCTGAAAATGCTTTTAAGCGCATAAAAACTTACACTCTTGATTTCTGGCTAAATAAAAGCTGCTGCAATGATATTTCCATGCTGAACTGAGTTGTTCTGGGTCAACTATGAAGGCAAACCCACTTTCCTTTCAGTATTTTGCTGCAATTGGCAGAAACAAGCATATTTGCTCATTCGGCCTGAAAGTGCTTTTAAGCGCATAAAAACTTACACTCTTGATTTCTGGCTAAATAAAAGCTGTTGCAATGATATTTCCATGCTGAACTGAGTTGTTCTGGGTCATTTATAAAGGCAAACCCACTTTCCCTTCAGTATTTTGCTGCATTTGGCAGAAATCAGCTCATTCAGCCTGAAAATGCTTTTAAGCGCATAAAAACTTACACTCTTGATTTCTGGCTAAATAAAAGCTGTTGCAATGATAATTCCATGCTGAACTGAGTTGTTCTGGGTCAACTATGAAGGCAAACCCACTTTCCTTTCAGTATTTTGCTGCAATTGGCAGAAACTAGCATAGTTGATCATTCGGCCTGAAAATGCTTTTAAGTGCATAAAAACTTACACTCTTGATTTCTGGCTAAATAAAAGCTGTTGCAATGATATTTCCATGCTTAACTGAGTTGTTCTGGGTCAACTATCAAGGCAAACCCACTTTCCTTTCAGTATTTTGCTGCAATTGGCAGAAACAAGCATATTTGCTCATTCGGCCTGAAAATGCTTTTAAGCGCATAAAAACTTACACTCTTGATTTCTGGCTAAATAAAAGCTGTTGCAATGATATTTCCATGCTGAACTGAGTTGTTCTGGGTCAACTATGAAGGCAAACCCACTTTCCCTTCAGTATTTTGCTGCATTTGGCAGAAACAAGCATATTTGCTCATTCGGCCTGAAAATGCTTTTAAGCGCATAAAAACTTACACTCTTGATTTCTGGCTAAATAAAAGCTGTTGCAATGATATTTCCATGCTGAACTGAGTTGTTCTGGGTCAACTATGAAGGCAAACCCACTTTCCCTTCAGTATTTTGCTGCATTTAGCAGAAATCAGCTGATTCGGCCTGAAAATGCTTTTAAGCGCATAAAAACTTACACTCTTGATTTCTGGCTAAATAAAAGCTGTTGCAATGATATTTCCATGCTGAACTGAGTTGTTCTGGGTCAACTATGAAGGCAAACCCACTTTCCTTTCAGTATTTTGCTGCAATTGGCAGAAACAAGCATATTTGCTCATTCGGCCTGAAAATGCTTTTAAGCGCATAAAAACTTACACTCTTGATTTCTGGCTAAATAAAAGCTGTTGCAATGATATTTCCATGCTGAACTGAGTTGTTCTGGGTCAACTATGAAGGCAAACCCACTTTCCTTTCAGTATTTTGCTGCAATTGGCAGAAACAAGCATATTTGCTCATTCGGCCTGAAAATGCTTTTAAGCGCATAAAAACTTACACTCTTGATTTCTGGCTAAATAAAAGCTGTTGCAATGATATTTCCATGCTGAACTGAGTTGTTCTGGGTCAACTATGAAGGCAAACCCACTTTCCCTTCAGTATTTTGCTGCAATTGGCAGAAATCAGCTCATTCGGCCTGAAAATGCTTTTAAGCGCATAAAAACTTACACTCTTGATTTGTGGCTAAATAAAAGCTGTTGCAATGATATTTCCATGCTGAACTGAGTTGTTTTGGGTCAACTATGAAGGCAAACCCCATCTCCCTTCAGTATTTTGCTGCATTTGGCAGAAATCAGCTCATTCGGCCTGAAAATGCTTTTAAGCGCATAAAAACTTACACTCTTGATTTGTGGCTAAATAAAAGCTGTTGCAATGATATTTCCATGCTGAACTGAGTTGTTCTGGGTCAACTATGAAGGCAAACCCACTTTCCTTTCAGTATTTTGCTGCAATTGGCAGTAATCAGCTCATTCGGCCTGAAAATGCTTTTAAGCGCATAAAAACTTACACTCTTGATTTCTGGCTAAATAAAAGCTGCTGCAATGATATTTCCATGCTGAACTGAGTTTTTCTGGGTCAACTATGAAGGCAAACCCACTTTACTTTCAGTATTTTGCTGCAATTGGCAGAAACAAGCATATTTGATCATTCGGCCTGAAAATACTTTTAAGCGCATAAAAACTTACACTCTTGATTTCTGGCTAAATAAAAGCTGTTGCAATGATATTTCCATGCTGAACTGAGTTGTTCTGGGTCAACTATGAAGGCAAACCCACTTTCCTTTCAGTATTTTGCTGCAATTGGCAGAAATCAGCTCATTCGGCCTGAAAATGCTTTTAAGCGCATAAAAACTTACACTCTTGATTTCTGGCTAAATAAAAGCTGCTGCAATGATATTTCCATGCTGAACTGAGTTTTTCTGGGTCAACTATGAAGGCAAACCCACTTTCCTTTCAGTATTTTGCTGCAATTGGCAGAAACAAGCATATTTGATCATTCGGTCTGAAAATGCTTTTAAGCGCATAAAAACTTACACTCTTGATTTCTGGCTAAATAAAAGCTGTTGCAATGATATTTCCATGCTGAACTGAGTTGTTCTGGGTCAACTATGAAGGCAAACCCACTTTCCTTTCAGTATTTTGCTGTAATTGGCAGAAATCAGCTCATTCGGCCTGAAAATGCTTTTAAGCGCATAAAAACTTACACTCTTGATTTCTGGCCAAATAAAAGCTGCTGCAATGATATTTCCATGCTGAACTGAGTTTTTATGGGTCAACTATGAAGGCAAACCCACTTTCCTTTCAGTATTTTGCTGCAATTGGCAGAAACAAGCATATTTGATCATTCGGCCTGAAAGTGCTTTTAAGCGCATAAAAACTTACACTCTTGATTTCTGGCTAAATAAAAGCTGTTGCAATGATATTTCCATGCTGAACTGAGTTGTTCTGGGTCAACTATGAAGGCAAACCCACTTTCCCTTCAGTATTTTGCTGCATTTGGCAGAAATCAGCTCATTCGGCCTGAAAATGCTTTTAAGCGCATAAAAACTTACACTCTTGATTTCTGGCTAAATAAAAGCTGTTGCAATGATAATTCCATGCTGAACTGAGTTGTTCTGGGTCAACTATGAAGGCAAACCCACTCTCCCTTCAGTATTTTGCTGCATTTGGCAGAAATCAGCTCATTCGGCCTGAAAATGCTTTTAAGCGCATAAAAACTTACACTCTTGATTTCTGGCTAAATAAAAGCTGTTGCAATGATATTTCCATGCTGAACTGAGTTGTTCTGGGTCAACTATGAAAACAAACCCACTTTCCTTTCAGTATTTTGCTACAAATGGCAGAAACAAGCATATTTGCTCATTCGACCTGAAAATGCTTTTAAGCGCATAAAAACTTACACTATTGATTTCTGGCTAAATAAAAGCTGTTGCAATGATATTTCCATGCTGAACTGAGTTGTTCTGGGTCAACTATGAAGGCAAACCCACTTTCCCTTCAGTATTTTGCTGCATTTGGCAGAAATCAGCTCATTCGGCCTGAAAATGCTTTTAAGCGCATAAAAACTTACACTCTTGATTTCTGGCTACATAAAAGCTGTTGCAATGATAATTCCATGCTGAACTGAGTTGTTCTGGGTCAACTATGAAGGCAAACCCACTTTCCCTTCAGTATTTTGCTGCATTTGGCAGAAATCAGCTCATTCGGCCTGAAAATGCTTTTAAGCGCATAAAAACTTACACTCTTGATTTCTGGCTAAATAAAAGCTGTTGCAATGATAATTCCATGCTGAACTGAGTTGTTCTGGGTCAACTATGAAGGCAAACCCACTCTCCCTTCAGTATTTTGCTCCATTTGTCAGAAATCAGCTCATTAGGCCTGAAAATGCTTTTAAGCGCATAAAAACTTACACTCTTGATTTCTGGCTAAATAAAGGCTGTTGCAATGATATTTCCATGCTGAACTGAGTTGTTCTGGGTCAACTATGAAGGCAAACCCACTTTCCTTTCAGTATTTTGCTGCAATTAGCAGAAACAAGCATATTTGCTCATTCGGCCTGAAAATGCTTTTAAGCGCATAAAAACTTACACTCTTGATTTCTGGCTAAATAAAAGCTGTTGCAATGATATTTCCATGCTGAACTGAGTTGTTCTGGGTCAACTATGAAGGCAAACCCACTTTCCCTTCAGTATTTTGCTGCAATTGGCAGAATTCAGCTCATTCGGCCTGAAAATACTTTTAAGCGCATTAAAACTTACACTCTTGATTTCTGGCTAAATAAAAGCTGTTGCAATGATATTTCCATGCTGAACTGAGTTTTTCTGGGTCAACTATGAAGGCAAACCCACTTTCCTTTCAGTATTTTGCTGCAATTGGCAGAAACTAGCATAGTTGATCATTCGGCCTGAAAATGCTTTTAAGTGCATAAAAACTTACACTCTTGATTTCTGGCTAAATAAAAGCTGTTGCAATGATATTTCCATGCTTAACTGAGTTGTTCTGGGTCAACTATCAAGGCAAACCCACTTTCCTTTCAGTATTTTGCTGCAATTGGCAGAAACAAGCATATTTGCTCATTCGGCCTGAAAATGCTTTTAAGCGCATAAAAACTTACACTCTTGATTTCTGGCTAAATAAAAGCTGTTGCAATGATATTTCCATGCTGAACTGAGTTGTTCTGGGTCAACTATGAAGGCAAACCCACTTTCCCTTCAGTATTTTGCTGCATTTGGCAGAAACAAGCATATTTGCTCATTCGGCCTGAAAATGCTTTTAAGTGCATAAAAACTTACACTCTTGATTTCTGGCTAAATAAAAGCTGTTGCAATGATATTTCCATGCTGAACTGAGTTGTTCTGGGTCAACTATGAAGGGAAACCTACTTTCCTTTCAGTATTTTGCTGCAATTGGCAGAAACAAGCATATTTGCTCATTCGGCCTGAAAATGCTTTTAAGCGCATAAAAACTTACACTCTTGATTTCTGGCTAAATAAAAGCCGTTACAATGATATTTCCATGCTGAACTGAGTTGTTCTGGGTCAACTATGAAGGCAAACCCACTTTCCTTTCAGTATTTTGCTGCAATTGGCAGAAACAACCATATTTGATCATTTGGCCTGAAAATGCTTTTAAGCGCATAAAAACTTACACTCTTGATTTCTGGCTAAATAAAAGCTTTTGCAATGATATTTCCATGCTGAACTGAGTTGTTCTGGGTCAACTATGAAGGCAAACCCACTTTCCTTTCAGTATTTTGCTGCAATTGGCAGAAACAAGCATATTTGCTCATTCGGCCTGAAAGTGCTTTTAAGCGCATAAAAACTTACACTCTTGATTTCTGGCTAAATAAAAGCTGTTGCAATGATATTTCCATGCTGAACTGAGTTGTTCTGGGTCAACTATGAAGGCAAACCCACTCTCCCTTCAGTATTTTGCTGCATTTGGCAGAAATCAGCTCATTCGGCCTGAAAATGCTTTTAAGCGCATAAAAACTTACACTCTTGATTTCTGGCTAAATAAAAGCTGTTGCAATGATATTTCCATGCTGAACTGAGTTGTTCTGGGTCAACTATGAAGGCAAACCCACTTTCCCTTCAGTATTTTGCTGCATTTGGCAGAAATCAGCTCATTCGGCCTGAAAATGCTTTTAAGCGCATAAAAACTTACACTCTTGATTTCTGGCTAAATAAAAGCTGTTGCAATGATATTTCCATGCTGAACTGAGTTGTTCTGGGTCAACTATGAAGGCAAACCCACTTTCCCTTCAGTATTTTGCTGCATTTGGCAGAAATCAGCTCATTCGGCCTGAAAATGCTTTTAAGCGCATAAAAACTTACACTCTTGATTTCTGGCTAAATAAAAGCTGTTGCAATGATAATTCCATGCTGAACTGAGTTGTTCTGGGTCAACTATGAAGGCAAACCCACTCTCCCTTCAGTATTTTGCTCCATTTGTCAGAAATCAGCTCATTCGGCCTGAAAATGCTTTTAAGCGCATAAAAACTTACACTCTTGATTTCTGGCTAAATAAAGGCTGTTGTAATGATATTTCCATGCTGAACTGAGTTGTTCTGGGTCAACTATGAAGGCAAACCCACTTTCCTTTCATTAATTTGCTGCAATTGGCAGAAACAAGCATATTTGCTCATTCGACTTGAAAATGCTTTTAAGCGTATAAAAACTTACACTCTTGATTTCTGGCTAAATAAAAGCTGTTGCAATGATATTTCCATGCTGAACTGAGTTGTTCTGGGTCAACTATGAAGGCAAACCCACTTTCCTTTCAGTATTTTGCTGCAATTGGCAGAAACAACCATATTTGATCATTCGGCCTGAAAATGCTTTTAAGCGCATAAAAACTTACACTCTTGATTTCTGGCTAAATAAAAGCTGTTGCAATGATATTTCCATGCTGAACTGAGTTGTTCTGGGTCAACTATGAAGGCAAACCCACTTTCCCTTCAGTATTTTGCTGCATTTGGCAGAAATCAGCTCATTCGACCTGAAAATGCTTTTAAGCGCATAAAAACTTACACTCTTGATTTCTGGCTAAATAAAAGCTGTTGCAATGATATTTCCATGCTGAACTGAGTTGTTCTGGGTCAAGTATGAAGGCAAACCCACTTTCCTTTCAGTATTTTGCTGCAATTGGCAGAAATCAGGTCATTCGGCCTGAAAATGCTTTGAAGCGCATAAAAACTTACACTCTTGATTTCTGGCTAAATAAAAGCTGTTGCAATGATATTTCCATGCTGAACTGAGTTTTTCTGGGTCAACTATGAAGGCAAACCCACTTTCCTTTCAGTATTTTGCTGCAATTGGCAGAAACAAGCATATTTGCTCATTCGGCCTGAAAGTGCTTTTAAGCGCATAAAAACTTACACTCTTGATTTCTGGCTAAATAAAAGCTGTTGCAATGATATTTCCATGCTGAACTGAGTTGTTCTGGGTCAAGTATGAAGGCAAACCCACTTTCCTGTCAGTATTTTGCTGCAATTGGCAGAAATCAGGTCATTCGGCCTGAAAATGCTTTGAAGCGCATAAAAACTTACACTCTTGATTTCTGGCTAAATAAAAGCTGTTGCAATGATATTTCCATGCTGAACTGAGTTGTTCTGGGTCAACTATGAAGGCAAACCCACTTTCCTTTCAGTATTTTGCTGCAATTGGCAGAAACAAGCATATTTGCTCATTCGGCCTGAAAGTGCTTTTAAGCGCATAAAAACTTACACTCTTGATTTCTGGCTAAATAAAAGCTGTTGCAATGATATTTCCATGCTGAACTGAGTTGTTCTGGGTCAACTATGAAGGCAAACCCACTTTCCCTTCAGTATTTTGCTGCATTTGGCAGAAATCAGCTCATTCGGCCTGAAAATGCTTTTAAGCGCATAAAAACTTACACTCTTGATTTCTGGCTAAATAAAAGCTGTTGCAATGATATTTCCATGCTGAACTGGGTTGTTCTGGGTCAACTATGAAGGCAAACCCACTTTCCTTTCAGTATTTTGCTGCAATTGGCAGAAACAAGCATATTTGCTCATTCGGCCTGAAAGTGCTTTTAAACGCATAAAAACTTACACTCTTGATTTCTGGCTAAATAAAAGCTGTTGCAATGATATTTCCATGCTGAACTGAGTTGTTCTGGGTCAACTATGAAGGCAAACCCACTTTCCCTTCAGTATTTTGCTGCATTTGGCAGAAATCAGCTCATTCGGCCTGAAAATGCTTTTAAGCGCATAAAAACTTACACTCTTGATTTCTGGCTAAATAAAAGCTGTTGCAATGATATTTCTATGCTGAACTGAGTTGTTCTGGGTCAACTATGAAGGCAAACCCACTTTCCTTTCAGTATTTTGCTGCAATTGGCAGAAACTAGCATAGTTGATCATTCGGCCTGAAAATGCTTTTAAGCGCATAAAAACTTACACTCTTGATTTCTGGCTAAATAAAAGCTGTTGCAATGATATTTCCATGCTGAACTGAGTTGTTCTGGTTCAAATATCAAGGCAAACCCACTTTCCCTTCAGTATTTTGCTGCATTTGGCAGAAATCAGCTCATTCGGCCTGAAACTGCTTTTAAGCGCATAAAATCTTACACTCTTGATTTCTGGCTAAATAAAAGCTGTTGCAATGATATTTCCATGCTGAACTGAGTTGTTCTGGGTCATTTATAAAGGCAAACCCACTTTCCTTTCAGTATTTTGCTGCAATTGGCAGAAACAACCATATTTGATCATTCGGCCTGAAAATGCTTTTAAGCGCATAAAAACTTACACTCTTCATTTCTGGCTAAATAAAAGCTGTTGCAATGATATTTCCATGCTGAACTGAGTTGTTCTGGGTCAACTATGAAGGCAAACCCACTTTCCTTTCAGTATTTTGCTGCAATTGGCAGAAACAAGCATATTTGCTCATTCGGCCTGAAAATGCTTTTAAGCGCATAAAAACTTACACTCTTGATTTCTGGCTAAATAAAAGCCGTTGTAATGATATTTCCATGCTGAACTGAGTTGTTCTGGGTCAACTATGAACGCAAACCCACTTTCCTTTCAGTATTTTGCTGCAATTGGCAGAAACTAGCATAGTTGATCATTCGGCCTGAAAATGCTTTTAAGTGCATAAAAACTTACACTCTTGATTTCTGGCTAAATAAAAGCTGTTGCAATGATATTTCCATGCTTAACTGAGTTGTTCTGGGTCAACTATGAAGGCAAACCCACTTTCCTTTCAGTATTTTGCTGCAATTGGCAGAAACAAGCATATTTGCTCATTCGGCCTGAAAATGCTTTTAAGCGCATAAAAACTTACACTCTTGATTTCTGGCTAAATAAAAGCTGTTGCAATGATATTTCCATGCTGAACTGAGTTGTTCTGGGTCAAGTATGAAGGCAAACCCACTTTCCTTTCAGTATTTTGCTGCAATTGGCAGAAATCAGGTCATTCGGCCTGAAAATGCTTTTAAGCGCATAAAAACTTACACTCTTGATTTCTGGCTAAATAAAAGCTGTTGCAATGATATTTCCATGCTGAACTGAGTTGTTCTGGGTCAACTATGAAGGCAAACCCACTTTCCCTTCAGTATTTTGCTGCATTTGGCAGAAATCAGCTCATTCGGCCTGAAAATGCTTTTAAGCGCATAAAAACTTACACTCTTGATTTCTGGCTAAATAAAAGCTGTTGCAATGATATTTCCATGCTGAACTGGGTTGTTCTGGGTCAACTATGAAGGCAAACCCACTTTCCTTTCAGTATTTTGCTGCAATTGGCAGAAACAAGCATATTTGCTCATTCGGCCTGAAAGTGCTTTTAAACGCATAAAAACTTACACTCTTGATTTCTGGCTAAATAAAAGCTGTTGCAATGATATTTCCATGCTGAACTGAGTTGTTCTGGGTCAACTATGAAGGCAAACCCACTTTCCCTTCAGTATTTTGCTGCATTTGGCAGAAATCAGCTCATTCGGCCTGAAAATGCTTTTAAGCGCATAAAAACTTACACTCTTGATTTCTGGCTAAATAAAAGCTGTTGCAATGATATTTCTATGCTGAACTGAGTTGTTCTGGGTCAACTATGAAGGCAAACCCACTTTCCTTTCAGTATTTTGCTGCAATTGGCAGAAACTAGCATAGTTGATCATTCGGCCTGAAAATGCTTTTAAGCGCATAAAAACTTACACTCTTGATTTCTGGCTAAATAAAAGCTGTTGCAATGATATTTCCATGCTGAACTGAGTTGTTCTGGTTCAAATATCAAGGCAAACCCACTTTCCCTTCAGTATTTTGCTGCATTTGGCAGAAATCAGCTCATTCGGCCTGAAACTGCTTTTAAGCGCATAAAATCTTACACTCTTGATTTCTGGCTAAATAAAAGCTGTTGCAATGATATTTCCATGCTGAACTGAGTTGTTCTGGGTCATTTATAAAGGCAAACCCACTTTCCTTTCAGTATTTTGCTGCAATTGGCAGAAACAACCATATTTGATCATTCGGCCTGAAAATGCTTTTAAGCGCATAAAAACTTACACTCTTCATTTCTGGCTAAATAAAAGCTGTTGCAATGATATTTCCATGCTGAACTGAGTTGTTCTGGGTCAACTATGAAGGCAAACCCACTTTCCTTTCAGTATTTTGCTGCAATTGGCAGAAACAAGCATATTTGCTCATTCGGCCTGAAAATGCTTTTAAGCGCATAAAAACTTACACTCTTGATTTCTGGCTAAATAAAAGCCGTTGTAATGATATTTCCATGCTGAACTGAGTTGTTCTGGGTCAACTATGAACGCAAACCCACTTTCCTTTCAGTATTTTGCTGCAATTGGCAGAAACTAGCATAGTTGATCATTCGGCCTGAAAATGCTTTTAAGTGCATAAAAACTTACACTCTTGATTTCTGGCTAAATAAAAGCTGTTGCAATGATATTTCCATGCTTAACTGAGTTGTTCTGGGTCAACTATGAAGGCAAACCCACTTTCCTTTCAGTATTTTGCTGCAATTGGCAGAAACAAGCATATTTGCTCATTCGGCCTGAAAATGCTTTTAAGCGCATAAAAACTTACACTCTTGATTTCTGGCTAAATAAAAGCTGTTGCAATGATATTTCCATGCTGAACTGAGTTGTTCTGGGTCAAGTATGAAGGCAAACCCACTTTCCTTTCAGTATTTTGCTGCAATTGGCAGAAATCAGGTCATTCGGCCTGAAAATGCTTTTAAGCGCATAAAAACTTACACTCTTGATTTCTGGCTAAATAAAAGCTGCTGCAATGATATTTCCATGCTGAACTGAGTTGTTCTGGGTCAACTATGAAGGCAAACCCACTTTCCTTTCAGTATTTTGCTGCAATTGGCAGAAACAAGCATATTTGCTCATTCGGCCTGAAAATGCTTTTAAGCACATAAAAACTTACACTCTTGATTTCTGGCTAAATAAAAGCTGTTGCAATGATATTTCCATGCTGAACTGAGTTGTTCTGGGTCAACTATGAAGGCAAACCCACTTTCCCTTCAGTATTTTGCTGCAATTGGCAGAAATCAGCTCATTCGGCCTGAAAATGATTTTAAGCGCATAAAAACTTACACTCTTGATTTGTGGCTAAATAAAAGCTGTTGCAATGATATTTCCATGCTGAACTGAGTTGTTTTGGGTCAACTATGAAGGCAAACCCCATCTCCCTTCAGTATTTTGCTGCATTTGGCAGAAATCAGCTCATTCGGCCTGAAAATGCTTTTAAGCGCTTAAAAACTTACACTCTTGATTTCTGGCTAAATAAAAGCTGTTGCAATGATATTTCCATGCTGAACTGAGTTTTTCTGGGTCAACTATGAAGGCAAACCCACTTTCCTTTCAGTATTTTGCTGCAATTGGCAGAAACAAGCATATTTGATCATTCGGCCTGAAAATGCTTTTAAGCGCATAAAAACTTACACTCTTGATTTCTGGCTAAATAAAAGCTGTTGCAATGATATTTCCATGCTGAACTGAGTTGTTCTGGGTCAACTATGAAGGCAAACCCACTTTCCTTTCAGTATTTTGCTGCAATTGGCAGAAATCAGCTCATTCGGCCTGAAAATGCTTTTAGGCGCATAAAAAACTTACACTCTTGATTTCTGGCTAAATAAAAGCTGTTGCAATGATATTTCCATGCTGAACTGAGTTGTTCTGGGTCAACTATGAAGGCAAACCCACTTTCCTTTCAGTATTTTGCTGTAATTGGCAGAAATCAGCTCATTCGGCCTGAAAATGCTTTTAAGCGCATAAAAACTTACACTCTTGATTTCTGGCCAAATAAAAGCTGCTGCAATGATATTTCCATGCTGAACTGAGTTTTTATGGGTCAACTATGAACGCAAACCCACTTTCCTTTCAGTATTTTGCTGTAATTGGCAGAAACAAGCATATTTGATCATTCGGCCTGAAAGTGCTTTTAAGCGC
Organism: Channa argus; assembly: GCF_033026475.1. Lineage (NCBI taxonomy): Eukaryota > Metazoa > Chordata > Actinopteri > Anabantiformes > Channidae > Channa > Channa argus. Next base: position 64,904 of record NW_027125288.1, read on the forward strand.
ATAAAAACTTACACTCTTGATTTCTGGCTAAATAAAAGCTGTTGCAATGATATTTCCATGCTGAACTGAGTTGTTCTGGGTCAACTATGAAGGCAAACCCACTTTCCCTTCAGTAATTTGCTGCATTTGGCAGAAATCAGCTCATTCGGCCTGAAAATGCTTTTAAGCGCATAAAAACTTACACTCTTGATTTCTGGCTAAATAAAAGCTGTTGCAATGATATTTCCATGCTGAACTGAGTTGTTCTGGGTCAACTATGAAGGCAAACCCACTTTCCCTTCAGTATTTTGCTGCATTTGGCAGAAATCAGCTCATTCGGCCTGAAAATGCTTTTAAGCGCATAAAAACTTACACTCTTGATTTCTGGCTAAATAAAAGCTGTTGCAATGATAATTCCATGCTGAACTGAGTTGTTCTGGGTCAACTATGAAGGCAAACCCACTCTCCCTTCAGTATTTTGCTGCATTGGCAGAAATCAGCTCATTCGGCCTGAAAATGCTTTTAAGCGCATAAAAACTTACACTCTTGATTTCTGGCTAAATAAAAGCTGTTGCAATGATATTTCCATGCTGAACTGAGTTGTTCTGGGTCAACTATGAAGGCAAACCCACTTTCCCTTCAGTATTTTGCTGCATTGGACAGAAACAAGCATATTTGCTCATTCGGCCTGAAAATGCTTTTAAGCGCATAAAAACTTACACTCTTGATTTCTGGCTAAATAAAAGCTGTTGCAATGATATTTCCATGCTGAACTGAGTTGTTCTGGGTCAACTATGAAGGCAAACCCACTTTCCCTTCAGTATTTTGCTGCATTTGGCAGAAATCAGCTCATTCGGCCTGAAAATGCTTTTAAGCGCATAAAAACTTACACTCTTGATTTCTGGCTACATAAAAGCTGTTGCAATGATAATTCCATGCTGAACTGAGTTGTTCTGGGTCAACTATGAAGGCAAACCCACTTTCCCTTCAGTATTTTGCTGCATTTGGCAGAAATCAGCTCATTCGGCCTGAAAATGCTTTTAAGCGCATAAAAACTTACACTCTTGATTTCTGGCTAAATAAAAGCTGTTGCAATGATAATTCCATGCTGAACTGAGTTGTTCTGGGTCAACTATGAAGGCAAACCCACTCTCCCTTCAGTATTTTGCTCCATTTGTCAGAAATCAGCTCATTAGGCCTGAAAATGCTTTTAAGCGCATAAAAACTTACACTCTTGATTTCTGGCTAAATAAAGGCTGTTGCAATAATATTTCCATGCTGAACTGAGTTGTTCTGGGTCAACTATGAAGGCAAACCCACTTTCCTTTCAGTATTTTGCTGCAATTAGCAGAAACAAGCATATTTGCTCATTCGGCCTGAAAATGCTTTTAAGCGCATAAAAACTTACACTCTTGATTTCTGGCTAAATAAAAGCCGTTGTAATGATATTTCCATGCTGAACTGAGTTGTTCTGGGTCAACTATGAACGCAAACCCACTTTCCTTTCAGTATTTTGCTGCAATTGGCAGAAACTAGCATAGTTGATCATTCGGCCTGAAAATGCTTTTAAGTGCATAAAAACTTACACTCTTGATTTCTGGCTAAATAAAAGCTGTTGCAATGATATTTCCATGCTTAACTGAGTTGTTCTGGGTCAACTATGAAGGCAAACCCACTTTCCTTTCAGTATTTTGCTGCAATTGGCAGAAACAAGCATATTTGCTCATTCGGCCTGAAAATGCTTTTAAGCGCATAAAAAATTACACTCTTGATTTCTGGCTAAATAAAAGCTGTTGCAATGATATTTCCATGCTGAACTGACTTGTTCTGGGTCAACTATGAAGGCAAACCCACTTTCCCTTCAGTATTTTGCTGCATTTGGCAGAAATCAGCTCATTCGACCTGAAAATGCTTTTAAGCGCATAAAAACTTACACTCTTGATTTCTGGCTAAATAAAAGCTGTTGCAATGATATTTCCATGCTGAACTGAGTTGTTCTGGGTCAAGTATGAAGGCAAACCCACTTTCCTTTCAGTATTTTGCTGCAATTGGCAGAAATCAGGTCATTCGGCCTGAAAATGCTTTTAAGCGCATAAAAACTTACACTCTTGATTTCTGGCTAAATAAAAGCTGCTGCAATGATATTTCCATGCTGAACGGAGTTGTTCTGGGTCAACTATGAAGGCAAACCCACTTTCCTTTCAGTATTTTGCTGCAATTGGCAGAAACAAGCATATTTGCTCATTCGGCCTGAAAATGCTTTTAAGCACATAAAAACTTACACTCTTGATTTCTGGCTAAATAAAAGCTGTTGCAATGATATTTCCATGCTGAACTGAGTTGTTCTGGGTCAACTATGAAGGCAAACCCACTTTCCTTTCAGTATTTTGCTGCAATTGGCAGAAACAAGCATATTTGCTCATTCGGCCTGAAAATGCTTTTAAGCGCATAAAAACTTACACTCTTGATTTCTGGCTAAATAAAAGCTGTTGCAATGATATTTCCATGCTGAACTGAGTTGTTCTGGGTCAACTATGAAGGCAAACCCACTTTCCCTTCAGTATTTTGCTGCAATTGGCAGAAATCAGCTCATTCGGCCTGAAAATGCTTTTAAGCGCATAAAAACTTACACTCTTGATTTGTGGCTAAATAAAAGCTGTTGCAATGATATTTCCATGCTGAACTGAGTTGTTTTGGGTCAACTATGAAGGCAAACCCCATCTCCCTTCAGTATTTTGCTGCATTTGGCAGAAATCAGCTCATTCGGCCTGAAAATGCTTTTAAGCGCATAAAAACTTACACTCTTGATTTCTGGCTAAATAAAAGCTGTTGCAATGATATTTCCATGCTGAACTGAGTTTTTCTGGGTCAACTATGAAGGCAAACCCACTTTCCTTTCAGTATTTTGCTGCAATTGGCAGAAACAAGCATATTTGATCATTCGGCCTGAAAATGCTTTTAAGCGCATAAAAACTTACACTCTTGATTTCTGGCTAAATAAAAGCTGTTGCAATGATATTTCCATGCTGAACTGAGTTGTTCTGGGTCAACTATGAAGGCAAACCCACTTTCCTTTCAGTATTTTGCTGCAATTGGCAGAAATCAGCTCATTCGGCCTGAAAATGCTTTTAAGCGCATAAAAACTTACACTCTTGATTTCTGGCTAAATAAAAGCTGCTGCAATGATATTTCCATGCTGAACTGAGTTTTTCTGGGTCAACTATGAAGGCAAACCCACTTTCCTTTCAGTATTTTGCTGCAATTGGCAGAAACAAGCATATTTGATCATTCGGTCTGAAAATGCTTTTAAGCGCATAAAAACTTACACTCTTGATTTCTGGCTAAATAAAAGCTGTTGCAATGATATTTCCATGCTGAACTGAGTTGTTCTGGGTCAACTATGAAGGCAAACCCACTTTCCTTTCAGTATTTTGCTGTAATTGGCAGAAATCAGCTCATTCGGCCTGAAAATGCTTTTAAGCGCATAAAAACTTACACTCTTGATTTCTGGCCAAATAAAAGCTGCTGCAATGATATTTCCATGCTGAACTGAGTTTTTATGGGTCAACTATGAAGGCAAACCCACTTTCCTTTCAGTATTTTGCTGCAATTGGCAGAAACAAGCATATTTGATCATTCGGCCTGAAAGTGCTTTTAAGCGCATAAAAACTTACACTCTTGATTTCTGGCTAAATAAAAGCTGTTGCAATGATATTTCCATGCTGAACTGAGTTGTTCTGGGTCAACTATGAAGGCAAACCCACTTTCCCTTCAGTAATTTGCTGCATTTGGCAGAAATCAGCTCATTCGGCCTGAAAATGCTTTTAAGCGCATAAAAACTTACACTCTTGATTTCTGGCTAAATAAAAGCTGTTGCAATGATATTTCCATGCTGAACTGAGTTGTTCTGGGTCAACTATGAAGGCAAACCCACTTTCCCTTCAGTATTTTGCTGCATTTGGCAGAAATCAGCTCATTCGGCCTGAAAATGCTTTTAAGCGCATAAAAACTTACACTCTTGATTTCTGGCTAAATAAAAGCTGTTGCAATGATAATTCCATGCTGAACTGAGTTGTTCTGGGTCAACTATGAAGGCAAACCCACTCTCCCTTCAGTATTTTGCTGCATTGGCAGAAATCAGCTCATTCGGCCTGAAAATGCTTTTAAGCGCATAAAAACTTACACTCTTGATTTCTGGCTAAATAAAAGCTGTTGCAATGATATTTCCATGCTGAACTGAGTTGTTCTGGGTCAACTATGAAAACAAACCCACTTTCCTTTCAGTATTTTGCTACAAATGGCAGAAACAAGCATATTTGCTCTTTCGGCCTGAAAATGCTTTTAAGCGCATAAAAACTTACACTCTTGATTTCTGGCTAAATAAAAGCTGTTGCAATGATATTTCCATGCTGAACTGAGTTGTTCTGGGTCAACTATGAAGGCAAACCCACTTTCCCTTCAGTATTTTGCTGCATTTGGCAGAAATCAGCTCATTCGGCCTGAAAATGCTTTTAAGCGCATAAAAACTTACACTCTTGATTTCTGGCTACATAAAAGCTGTTGCAATGATAATTCCATGCTGAACTGAGTTGTTCTGGGTCAACTTCGAAGGCAAACCCACTTTCCCTTCAGTATTTTGCTGCATTTGGCAGAAATCAGCTCATTCGGCCTGAAAATGCTTTTAAGCGCATAAAAACTTACACTCTTGATTTCTGGCTAAATAAAAGCTGTTGCAATGATAATTCCATGCTGAACTGAGTTGTTCTGGGTCAACTATGAAGGCAAACCCACTCTCCCTTCAGTATTTTGCTCCATTTGTCAGAAATCAGCTCATTAGGCCTGAAAATGCTTTTAAGCGCATAAAAACTTACACTCTTGATTTCTGGCTAAATAAAGGCTGTTGCAATGATATTTCCATGCTGAACTGAGTTGTTCTGGGTCAACTATGAAGGCAAACCCACTTTCCTTTCAGTATTTTGCTGCAATTAGCAGAAACAAGCATATTTGCTCATTCGGCCTGAAAATGCTTTTAAGCGCATAAAAACTTACACTCTTGATTTCTGGCTAAATAAAAGCTGTTGCAATGATATTTCCATGCTAAACTGAGTTGTTCTGGGTCAACTATGAAGGCAAACCCACTTTCCTTTCAGTATTTTGCTGCAATTGGCAGAAACAAGCATATTTGCTCTTTCGGCCTGAAAATGCTTTTAAGCGCATAAAAACTTACACTCTTGATTTCTGGCTAAATAAAAGCTGTTTCAATGATATTTCCATGCTGAACTGAGTTGTTCTGGGTCAAGTATGAAGGCAAACCCACTTTCCTTTCAGTATTTTGCTGCAATTGGCAGAAATCAGGTCATTCGGCCTGAAAATGCTTTGAAGCGCATAAAAACTTACACTCTTGATTTCTGGCTAAATAAAAGCTGTTGCAATGATATTTCCATGCTGAACTGAGTTGTTCTGGGTCAACTATGAAGGCAAACCCACTTTCCTTTCAGTATTTTGCTGCAATTGGCAGAAACAAGCATATTTGCTCATTCGGCCTGAAAGTGCTTTTAAACGCATAAAAACTTACACTCTTGATTTCTGGCTAAATAAAAGCTGTTGCAATGATATTTCTATGCTGAACTGAGTTGTTCTGGGTCATTTATACAGGCAAACCCACTTTCCTTTCAGTATTTTGCTGCAATTGGCAGAAACAAGCATATTTGATCATTCGGCCTGAAAATGCTTTTAAGCGCATAAAAACTTACACTCTTGATTTCTGGCTAAATAAATGCTGTTGCAATGATATTTCCATGCTGAACTGAGTTGTTCTGGGTCAACTATGAAGGCAAACCCACTTTCCTTTCAGTATTTTGCTGCAATTGGCAGAATTCAGCTCATTCGGCCTGAAAATACTTTTAGTATTTCAGTATTTTGCTGCAATTGGCAGAAACAAGCATATTTGCTCATTCGGCCTGAAAGTGCTTTTAAACGCATAAAAACTTACACTCTTGATTTCTGGCTAAATAAAAGCTGTTGCAATGATATTTCCATGCTGAACTGAGTTGTTCTGGGTCAACTATGAAGGCAAACCCACTCTCCCTTCAGTATTTTGCTCCATTTGTCAGAAATCAGCTCATTCGGCCTGAAAATGCTTTTAAGCGCATAAAAACTTACACTCTTGATTTCTGGCTAAATAAAAGCTGTTGCAATGATATTTCCATGCTGAACTGAGTTGTTCTGGGTCAACTATGAAGGCAAACCCACTTTCCTTTCAGTATTTTGCTGCAATTGGCAGAAACTAGCATAGTTGATCATTCGGCCTGAAAATGCTTTTAAGCGCATAAAAACTTACACTCTTGATTTCTGGCTAAATAAAAGCTGTTGCAATGATATTTCCATGCTGAACTGAGTTGTTCTGGTTCAACTATCAAGGCAAACCCACTTTCCCTTCAGTATTTTGCTGCATTTGGCAGAAATCAGCTCATTCGGCCTGAAAATGCTTTTAAGCGCATAAAATCTTACACTCTTGATTTCTGGCTAAATAAAAGCTGTTGCAATGATATTTCCATGCTGAACTGAGTTGTTCTGGGTCATTTATAAAGGCAAACCCACTTTCCTTTCAGTATTTTGCTGCAATTGGCAGAAACAACCATATTTGATCATTCGGCCTGAAAATGCTTTTAAGCGCATAAAAACTTACACTCTTGATTTCTGGCTAAATAAAAGCTGTTGCAATGATATTTCCATGCTGAACTGAGTTGTTCTGGGTCAAGTATGAAGGCAAACCCACTTTCCTTTCAGTATTTTGCTGCAATTGGCAGAAATCAGGTCATTCGGCCTGAAAATGCTTTGAAGCGCATAAAAACTTACACTCTTGATTTCTGGCTAAATAAAAGCTGTTGCAATGATATTTCCATGCTGAACTGAGTTGTTCTGGGTCAACTATGAAGGCAAACCCACTTTCCTTTCAGTATTTTGCTGCAATTGGCAGAAACAAGCATATTTGCTCATTCGGCCTGAAAGTGCTTTTAAGCGCATAAAAACTTACACTCTTGATTTCTGGCTAAATAAAAGCTGTTGCAATGATATTTCCATGCTGAACTGAGTTGTTCTGGGTCAACTATGAAGGCAAACCCACTTTCCCTTCAGTATTTTGCTCCATTTGTCAGAAAACAGCTCATTAGGCCTGAAAATGCTTTTAAGCGCCTAAAAACTTACACTCTTGATTTCTGGCTAAATAAAGGCTGTTGCAATGATCTTTCCATGCTGAACTGAGTTGTTCTGGGTCAACTATGAAGGCAAACCCACTTTCCTTTCAGTATTTTGCTGCAATTGGCAGAAACAAGCATATTTGCTCATTCGGCCTGAAAATGCTTTTAAGCGCATAAAAACTTACACTCTTGATTTCTGGCTAAATAAAAGCTGTTGCAATGATATTTAAATGCTGAACTGAGTTGTTCTGGGTCAACTATGAAGGCAAACCCACTTTCCCTTCAGTATTTTGCTCCATTTGTCAGAAACCAGCTCATTAGGCCTGAAAATGCTTTTAAGCGCCTAAAAACTTACACTCTTGATTTCTGGCTAAATAAAGGCTGTTGCAATGATCTTTCCATGCTGAACTGAGTTGTTCTGGGTCAACTATGAAGGCAAACCCACTTTCCTTTCAGTATTTTGCTGCAATTGGCAGAAACAAGCATATTTGCTCATTCGGCCTGAAAATGCTTTTAAGCGCATAAAAACTTACACTCTTGATTTCTGGCTAAATAAAAGCTGTTGCAATGATATTTCCATGCTGAACTGAGTTTTTCTGGGTCAACTATGAAGGCAAACCCACTTTCCTTTCAGTATTTTGCTGCAATTGGCAGAAACAAGCATATTTGATCATTCGGCCTGAAAATGCTTTTAAGCGCATAAAAACTTACACTCTTGATTTCTGGCTAAATAAAAGCTGTTGCAATGATATTTCCATGCTGAACTGAGTTGTTCTGGGTCAACTATGAAGGCAAACCCACTTTCCTTTCAGTATTTTGCTGCAATTGGCAGAAATCAGCTCATTCGGCCTGAAAATGCTTTTAAGCGCATAAAAACTTACACTCTTGATTTCTGGCTAAATAAAAGCTGCTGCAATGATATTTCCATGCTGAACTGAGTTTTTCTGGGTCAACTATGAAGGCAAACCCACTTTCCTTTCAGTATTTTGCTGCAATTGGCAGAAACAAGCATATTTGATCATTCGGTCTGAAAATGCTTTTAAGCGCATAAAAACTTACATTCTTGATTTCTGGCTAAATAAAAGCTGTTGCAATGATATTTCCATGCTGAACTGAGTTGTTCTGGGTCAACTATGAAGGCAAACCCACTTTCCTTTCAGTATTTTGCTGTAATTGGCAGAAATCAGCTCATTCGGCCTGAAAATGCTTTTAAGCGCATAAAAACTTACACTCTTGATTTCTGGCCAAATAAAAGCTGCTGCAATGATATTTCCATGCTGAACTGAGTTTTTATGGGTCAACTATGAAGGCAAACCCACTTTCCTTTCAGTATTTTGCTGCAATTGGCAGAAACAAGCATATTTGCTCATTCGGCCTGAAAGTGCTTTTAAACGCATAAAAACTTACACTCTTGATTTCTGGCTAAATAAAAGCTGTTGCAATGATATTTCTATGCTGAACTGAGTTGTTCTGGGTCATTTATACAGGCAAACCCACTTTCCTTTCAGTATTTTGCTGCAATTGGCAGAAACAAGCATATTTGATCATTCGGCCTGAAAATGCTTTTAAGCGCATAAAAACTTACACTCTTGATTTCTGGCTAAATAAATGCTGTTGCAATGATATTTCCATGCTGAACTGAGTTGTTCTGGGTCAACTATGAAGGCAAACCCACTTTCCTTTCAGTATTTTGCTGCAATTGGCAGAATTCAGCTCATTCGGCCTGAAAATACTTTTAGTATTTCAGTATTTTGCTGCAATTGGCAGAAACAAGCATATTTGCTCATTCGGCCTGAAAATGCTTTTAAGCGCATAAAAACTTACACTCTTGATTTCTGGCTAAATAAAAGCCGTTGCAATGATATTTCCATGCTGAACTGAGTTGTTCTGGGTCAACTATGAAGGCAAACCCACTTTCCTTTCAGTATTTTGCTGCAATTGGCAGAAACAACCATATTTGATCATTTGGCCTGCAAATGCTTTTAAGCGCATAAAAACTTACACTCTTGATTTCTGGCTAAATAAAAGCTGTTGCAATGATATTTCCATGCTGAACTGAGTTGTTCTGGGTCAACTATGAAGGCAAACCCACTTTCCTTTCAGTATTTTGCTGCATTTGGCAGAAACAAGCATATTTGCTCATTCGGCCTGAAAATGCTTTTAAGCGCATAAAAACTTACACTCTTGATTTCTGGCTAAATAAAAGCTGTTGCAATGATATTTCCATGCTGAACTGAGTTGTTCTGGGTCAACTATGAAGGCAAACCCACTTTCCCTTCAGTATTTTGCTGCATTTGGCAGCAATCAGCTCATTCGACCTGAAAATGCTTTTAAGCGCATAAAAACTTACACTCTTGATTTCTGGCTAAATAAAAGCTGTTGCAATGATATTTCCATGCTGAACTGAGTTGTTCTGGGTCAAGTATGAAGGCAAACCCACTTTCCTTTCAGTATTTTGCTGCAATTGGCAGAAATCAGGTCATTCGGCCTGAAAATGCTTTGAAGCGCATAAAAACTTACACTCTTGATTTCTGGCTAAATAAAGGCTGTTGCAATGATATTTCCATGCTGAACTGAGTTGTTCTGGGTCAACTATGAAGGCAAACCCACTTTCCTTTCAGTATTTTGCTGCAATTGGCAGAAACTAGCATAGTTGATCATTCGGCCTGAAAATGCTTTTAAGCGCATAAAAACTTACACTCTTGATTTCTGGCTAAATAAAAGCTGTTGCAATGATATTTCCATGCTGAACTGAGTTGTTCTGGGTCAACTATGAAGGCAAACCCACTTTCCTTTCAGTATTTTGCTGCAATTGGCAGAAACAAGCATATTTGCTCATTCGGCCTGAAAGTGCTTTTAAACGCATAAAAACTTACACTCTTGATTTCTGGCTAAATAAAAGCTGTTGCAATGATATTTCTATGCTGAACTGAGTTGTTCTGGGTCATTTATACAGGCAAACCCACTTTCCTTTCAGTATTTTGCTGCAATTGGCAGAAACAAGCATATTTGATCATTCGGCCTGAAAATGCTTTTAAGCGCATAAAAACTTACACTCTTGATTTCTGGCTAAATAAATGCTGTTGCAATGATATTTCCATGCTGAACTGAGTTGTTCTGGGTCAACTATGAAGGCAAACCCACTTTCCTTTCAGTATTTTGCTGCAATTGGCAGAAACTAGCATAGTTGATCATTCGGCCTGAAAATGCTTTTAAGCGCATAAAAACTTACACTCTTGATTTCTGGCTAAATAAAAGCTGTTGCAATGATATTTCCATGCTGAACTGAGTTGTTCTGGTTCAACTATCAAGGCAAACCCACTTTCCCTTCAGTATTTTGCTGCATTTGGCAGAAATCAGCTCATTCGGCCAAAAAATGCTTTTAAGCGCATAAAATCTTACACTCTTGATTTCTGGCTAAATAAAAGCTGTTGCAATGATATTTCCATGCTGAACTGAGTTGTTCTGGGTCATTTATAAAGGCAAACCCACTTTCCTTTCAGTATTTTGCTGCAATTGGCAGAAACAACCATATTTGATCATTCGGCTTGAAAATGCTTTTAAGCGCATAAAAACTTACACTCTTGATTTCTGGCTAAATAAAAGCTGTTGCAATGATATTTCCATGCTGAACTGAGTTGTTCTGGGTCAACTATGAAGGCAAACCCACTTTCCTTTCAGTATTTTGCTGCAATTGGCAGAAACTAGCATAGTTGATCATTCGGCCTGAAAATGCTTTTAAGCGCATAAAAACTTACACTCTTGATTTCTGGCTAAATAAAAGCTGTTGCAATGATATTTCCATGCTGAACTGAGTTGTTCTGGTTCAACTATCAATGCAAACCCACTTTCCCTTCAGTATTTTGCTGCATTTGGCAGAAATCAGCTCATTCGGCCTGAAAATGCTTTTAAGCGCATAAAAACTTACACTCTTGATTTCTGGCTAAATAAAAGCTGTTGCAATGATATTTCCATGCTGAACTGAGTTGTTCTGGGTCAACTATGAAGGCAAACCCACTTTCCTTTCAGTATTTTGCTGCAATTGGCAGAAACAAGCATATTTGCTCATTCGGCCTGAAAGTGCTTTTAAGCGCATAAAAACTTACACTCTTGATTTCTGGCTAAATAAAAGCTGTTGCAATGATATTTCCATGCTGAACTGAGTTGTTCTGGGTCAACTATGAAGGCAAACCCACTTTCCCTTCAGTATTTTGCTCCATTTGTCAGAAAACAGCTCATTAGGCCTGAAAATGCTTTTAAGCGCCTAAAAACTTACACTCTTGATTTCTGGCTAAATAAAGGCTGTTGCAATGATATTTCCATGCTGAACTGAGTTGTTCTGGGTCAAATATGAAGGCAAACCCACTTTCCTTTCAGTATTTTGCTGCAATTGGCAGAAACAAGCATATTTGCTCATTCGGCCTGAAAATGCTTTTAAGCGCATAAAAACTTACACTCTTGATTTCTGGCTAAATAAAAGCTGTTGCAATGATATTTAAATGCTGAACTGAGTTGTTCTGGGTCAAATATGAAGGCAAACCCACTTTCCTTTCAGTATTTTGCTGCAATTGGCAGAAACAAGCATATTTGCTCATTCGGCCTGAAAATGCTTTTAAGCGCATAAAAACTTACACTCTTGATTTCTGGCTAAATAAAAGCTGTTGCAATGATATTTAAATGCTGAACTGAGTTGTTCTGGGTCAACTATGAAGGCAAACCCACTTTCCTTTCAGTATTTTGCTGCAATTGGCAGAATTCAGCTCATTCGGCCTGAAAATACTTTTAAGCGCATTAAAACTTACACTCTTGATTTCTGGCTAAATAAAAGCTGTTGCAATGATATTTCCATGCTGAACTGAGTTGTTCTGGGTCAACTATGAAGGCAAACCCACTTTCCTTTCAGTATTTTGCTGCAATTGGCAGAAACTAGCATAGTTGATTATTCGGCCTGAAAATGCTTTTAAGTGCATAAGAACTTACACTCTTGATTTCTGGCTAAATAAAAGCTGTTGCAATGATATTTCCATGCTGAACTGAGTTGTTCTGGGTCAACTATGAAGGCAAACCCACTTTCCTTTCAGTATTTTGCTGCATTTGGCAGAAATCAGCTCATTCGGCCTGAAAATGCTTTTAAGCGCATAAAATTTTACACTCTTGATTTCTGGGTAAATAAAAGCTGTTGCAATGATATTTTCATGCTGAATTGAGTTGTTCTGGGTCATTTATAAAGGCAAACCCACTTTCCTTTCAGTATTTTGCTGCAATTGGCAGAAACAACCATATTTGATCATTCGGCCTGAAAATGCTTTTAAGCGCATAAAAACTTACACTCTTGATTTCTGGCTAAATAAAAGCTGTTGCAATGATATTTCCATGCTGAACTGAGTTGTTCTGGGTCAAGTATGAAGGCAAACCCACTTTCCTTTCAGTATTTTGCTGCAATTGGCAGAAATCAGGTCATTCGGCCTGAAAATGCTTTGAAGCGCATAAAAACTTACACTCTTGATTTCTGGCTAAATAAAAGCTGTTGCAATGATATTTCCATGCTGAACTGAGTTGTTCTGGGTCAACTATGAAGGCAAACCCACTTTCCTTTCAGTATTTTGCTGCAATTGGCAGAAACAAGCATATTTGCTCATTCGGCCTGAAAGTGCTTTTAAGCGCATAAAAACTTACACTCTTGATTTCTGGCTAAATAAAAGCTGTTGCAATGATATTTCCATGCTGAACTGAGTTGTTCTGGGTCAACTATGAAGGCAAACCCACTTTCCCTTCAGTATTTTGCTCCATTTGTCAGAAAACAGCTCATTAGGCCTGAAAATGCTTTTAAGCGCCTAAAAACTTACACTCTTGATTTCTGGCTAAATAAAGGCTGTTGCAATGATATTTCCATGCTGAACTGAGTTGTTCTGGGTCAAATATGAAGGCAAACCCACTTTCCTTTCAGTATTTTGCTGCAATTGGCAGAAACAAGCATATTTGCTCATTCGGCCTGAAAATGCTTTTAAGCGCATAAAAACTTACACTCTTGATTTCTGGCTAAATAAAAGCTGTTGCAATGATATTTAAATGCTGAACTGAGTTGTTCTGCGTCAAATATGAAGGCAAACCCACTTTCCTTTCAGTATTTTGCTGCAATTGGCAGAAACAAGCATATTTGCTCATTCGGCCTGAAAATGCTTTTAAGCGCATAAAAACTTACACTCTTGATTTCTGGCTAAATAAAAGCTGTTGCAATGATATTTAAATGCTGAACTGAGTTGTTCTGGGTCAACTATGAAGGCAAACCCACTTTCCTTTCAGTATTTTGCTGCAATTGGCAGAATTCAGCTCATTCGGCCTGAAAATACTTTTAAGCGCATTAAAACTTACACTCTTGATTTCTGGCTAAATAAAAGCTGTTGCAATGATATTTCCATGCTGAACTGAGTTGTTCTGGGTCAACTATGAAGGCAAACCCACTTTCCTTTCAGTATTTTGCTGCAATTGGCAGAAACTAGCATAGTTGATCATTCGGCCTGAAAATGCTTTTAAGTGCATAAAAACTTACACTCTTGATTTCTGGCTAAATAAAAGCTGTTGCAATGATATTTCCATGCTGAACTGAGTTGTTCTGGGTCAACTATGAAGGCAAACCCACTTTCCTTTCAGTATTTTGCTGCAATTGGCAGAAACAACCATATTTGATCATTTGGCCTGAAAATGCTTTTAAGCGCATAAAAACTTACACTCTTGATTTCTGGCTAAATAAAAGCTGTTGCAATGATATTTCCATGCTGAACTGAGTTGTTCTGGGTCAACTATGAAGGCAAACCCACTTTCCCTTCAGTATTTTGCTGCATTTGGCAGAAATCAGCTCATTCGGCCTGAAAATGCTTTTAAGCGCATAAAAACTTACACTCTTGATTTCTGGCTAAATAAAAGCTGTTGCAATGATATTTCCATGCTGAACTGAGTTGTTCTGGGTCAACTATGAAGGCAAACCCACTTTCCTTTCAGTATTTTGCTGCAATTGGCAGAAACTAGCATAGTTGATCATTCGGCCTGAAAATGCTTTTAAGTGCATAAAAACTTACACTCTTGATTTCTGGCTAAATAAAAGCTGTTGCAATGATATTTCCATGCTGAACTGAGTTGTTCTGGGTCAACTATGAAGGCAAACCCACTTTCCTTTCAGTATTTTGCTGCAATTGGCAGAAACAACCATATTTGATCATTTGGCCTGAAAATGCTTTTAAGCGCATAAAAACTTACACTCTTGATTTCTGGCTAAATAAAAGCTGTTGCAATGATATTTCCATGCTGAACTGAGTTGTTCTGGGTCAACTATGAAGGCAAACCCACTTTCCCTTCAGTATTTTGCTGCATTTGGCAGAAATCAGCTCATTCGGCCTGAAAATGCTTTTAAGCGCATAAAAACTTACACTCTTGATTTCTGGCTAAATAAAAGCTGTTGCAATGATATTTCCATGCTGAACTGAGTTGTTCTGGGTCAACTATGAAGGCAAACCCACTTTCTTTTCAGTATTTTGCTGCAATTGGCAGAAATCAGCTCATTCGGCCTGAAAATGCTTTGAAGCGCATAAAAACTTACACTCTTGATTTCTGGCTAAATAAAAGCTGTTGCAATGATATTTCCATGCTGAACTGAGTTGTTCTGGGTCAAGTATGAAGGCAAACCCACTTTCCTTTCAGTATTTTGCTGCAATTGGCAGAAACAAGCATATTTGCTCATTCGGCCTGAAAGTGCTTTTAAACGCATAAAAACTTACACTCTTGATTTCTGGCTAAATAAAAGCTGTTGCAATGATATTTCCATGCTGAACTGAGTTGTTCTGGGTCAACTATGAAGGCAAACCCACTTTCCCTTCAGTATTTTGCTGCATTTGGCAGAAATCAGCTCATTCGGCCTGAAAATGCTTTTAAGCGCATAAAAACTTACACTCTTGATTTCTGGCTAAAAAAAAGCTGTTGCAATGATAATTCCATGCTGAACTGAGTTGTTCTGGGTCAACTATGAAGGCAAACCCACTTTCCCTTCAGTATTTTGCTGCATTTGGCAGAAATTAGCTCATTCGGCCTGAAAATGCTTTTAAGCGCATAAAAACTTACACTCTTGATTTCTGGCTAAATAAAAGCTGTTGCAATGATAATTCCATGCTGAACTGAGTTGTTCTGGGTCAACTATGAAGGCAAACCCACTCTCCCTTCAGTATTTTGCTCCATTTGTCAGAAATCAGCTCATTCGGCCTGAAAATTCTTTTAAGCGCATAAAAACTTACACTCTTGATTTCTGGCTAAATAAAAGCTGCTGCAATGATATTTCCATGCTGAACTGAGTTGTTCTGGGTCAACTATGAAGGCAAACCCACTTTCCTTTCAGTATTTTGCTGCAATTGGCAGAAACAAGCATATTTGCTCATTCGGCCTGAAAGTGCTTTCAAGTGCATAAAAACTTACACTCTTGATTTCTGGCTAAATAAAAGCTGTTGCAATGATATTTCCATGCTGAACTGAGTTGTTCTGAGTCAACTATGAAGGCAAACCCACTTTCCCTTCAGTATTTTGCTGCATTTGGCAGAAACAAGCATATTTGCTCATTCGGCCTGAAAATGCTTTTAAGCGCATAAAAACTTACACTCTTGATTTCTGGCTAAATAAAAGCTGTTGCAATGATATTTCCATGCTGAACTGAGTTGTTCTGGGTCAACTATGAAGGCAAACCCACTTTCCCTTCAGTATTTTGCTGCATTTGGCAGAAATCAGCTCATTCGACCTGAAAATGCTTTTAAGCGCATAAAAACTTACACTCTTGATTTCTGGCTAAATAAAAGCTGTTGCAATGATATTTCCATGCTGAACTGAGTTGTTCTGGGTCAAGTATGAAGGCAAACCCACTTTCCTTTCAGTATTTTGCTGCAATTGGCAGAAATCAGGTCATTCGGCCTGAAAATGCTTTGAAGCGCATAAAAACTTAAACTCTTGATTTCTGGCTAAATAAAAGCTGTTGCAATGATATTTCCATGCTGAACTGAGTTGTTCTGGGTCAACTATGAAGGCAAACCCACTTTCCTTTCAGTATTTTGCTGCAATTGGCAGAAACAAGCATATTTGCTCATTCGGCCTGAAAATGCTTTTAAGCGCATAAAAACTTACACTCTTGATTTCTGGCTAAATAAAAGCTGTTGCAATGATATTTCCATGCTGAACTGAGTTGTTCTGGGTCAACTATGAAGGCAAACCCACTTTCCTTTCAGTATTTTGCTGCATTTGGCAGAAATCAGCTCATTCGGCCTGAAAATGCTTTTAAGCGCATAAAATTTTACACTCTTGATTTCTGGGTAAATAAAAGCTGTTGCAATGATATTTTCATGCTGAATTGAGTTGTTCTGGGTCATTTATAAAGGCAAACCCACTTTCCTTTCAGTATTTTGCTGCAATTGGCAGAAACAACCATATTTGATCATTCGGCCTGAAAATGCTTTTAAGCGCATAAAAACTTACACTCTTGATTTCTGGCTAAATAAAAGCTGTTGCAATGATATTTCCATGCTGAACTGAGTTGTTCTGGGTCAAGTATGAAGGCAAACCCACTTTCCTTTCAGTATTTTGCTGCAATTGGCAGAAATCAGGTCATTCGGCCTGAAAATGCTTTGAAGCGCATAAAAACTTACACTCTTGATTTCTGGCTAAATAAAAGCTGTTGCAATGATATTTCCATGCTGAACTGAGTTGTTCTGGGTCAACTATGAAGGCAAACCCACTTTCCTTTCAGTATTTTGCTGCAATTGGCAGAAACAAGCATATTTGCTCATTCGGCCTGAAAGTGCTTTTAAGCGCATAAAAACTTACACTCTTGATTTCTGGCTAAATAAAAGCTGTTGCAATGATATTTCCATGCTGAACTGAGTTGTTCTGGGTCAACTATGAAGGCAAACCCACTTTCCCTTCAGTATTTTGCTCCATTTGTCAGAAAACAGCTCATTAGGCCTGAAAATGCTTTTAAGCGCCTAAAAACTTACACTCTTGATTTCTGGCTAAATAAAGGCTGTTGCAATGATATTTCCATGCTGAACTGAGTTGTTCTGGGTCAAATATGAAGGCAAACCCACTTTCCTTTCAGTATTTTGCTGCAATTGGCAGAAACAAGCATATTTGCTCATTCGGCCTGAAAATGCTTTTAAGCGCATAAAAACTTACACTCTTGATTTCTGGCTAAATAAAAGCTGTTGCAATGATATTTAAATGCTGAACTGAGTTGTTCTGGGTCAAATATGAAGGCAAACCCACTTTCCTTTCAGTATTTTGCTGCAATTGGCAGAAACAAGCATATTTGCTCATTCGGCCTGAAAATGCTTTTAAGCGCATAAAAACTTACACTCTTGATTTCTGGCTAAATAAAAGCTGTTGCAATGATATTTAAATGCTTAACTGAGTTGTTCTGGGTCAACTATGAAGGCAAACCCACTTTCCTTTCAGTATTTTGCTGCAATTGGCAGAATTCAGCTCATTCGGCCTGAAAATACTTTTAAGCGCATTAAAACTTACACTCTTGATTTCTGGCTAAATAAAAGCTGTTGCAATGATATTTCCATGCTGAACTGAGTTGTTCTGGGTCAACTATGAAGGCAAACCCACTTTCCTTTCAGTATTTTGCTGCAATTGGCAGAAACTAGCATAGTTGATCATTCGGCCTGAAAATGCTTTTAAGTGCATAAAAACTTACACTCTTGATTTCTGGCTAAATAAAAGCTGTTGCAATGATATTTCCATGCTGAACTGAGTTGTTCTGGGTCAACTATGAAGGCAAACCCACTTTCCTTTCAGTATTTTGCTGCAATTGGCAGAAACTAGCATAGTTGATTATTCGGCCTGAAAATGCTTTTAAGTGCATAAGAACTTACACTCTTGATTTCTGGCTAAATAAAAGCTGTTGCAATGATATTTCCATGCTGAACTGAGTTGTTCTGGGTCAACTATGAAGGCAAACCCACTTTCCTTTCAGTATTTTGCTGCATTTGGCAGAAATCAGCTCATTCGGCCTGAAAATGCTTTTAAGCGCATAAAATTTTACACTCTTGATTTCTGGGTAAATAAAAGCTGTTGCAATGATATTTTCATGCTGAATTGAGTTGTTCTGGGTCATTTATAAAGGCAAACCCACTTTCCTTTCAGTATTTTGCTGCAATTGGCAGAAACAACCATATTTGATCATTCGGCCTGAAAATGCTTTTAAGCGCATAAAAACTTACACTCTTGATTTCTGGCTAAATAAAAGCTGTTGCAATGATATTTCCATGCTGAACTGAGTTGTTCTGGGTCAAGTATGAAGGCAAACCCACTTTCCTTTCAGTATTTTGCTGCAATTGGCAGAAATCAGGTCATTCGGCCTGAAAATGCTTTGAAGCGCATAAAAACTTACACTCTTGATTTCTGGCTAAATAAAAGCTGTTGCAATGATATTTCCATGCTGAACTGAGTTGTTCTGGGTCAACTATGAAGGCAAACCCACTTTCCTTTCAGTATTTTGCTGCAATTGGCAGAAACAAGCATATTTGCTCATTCGGCCTGAAAGTGCTTTTAAGCGCATAAAAACTTACACTCTTGATTTCTGGCTAAATAAAAGCTGTTGCAATGATATTTCCATGCTGAACTGAGTTGTTCTGGGTCAACTATGAAGGCAAACCCACTTTCCCTTCAGTATTTTGCTCCATTTGTCAGAAAACAGCTCATTAGGCCTGAAAATGCTTTTAAGCGCCTAAAAACTTACACTCTTGATTTCTGGCTAAATAAAGGCTGTTGCAATGATATTTCCATGCTGAACTGAGTTGTTCTGGGTCAAATATGAAGGCAAACCCACTTTCCTTTCAGTATTTTGCTGCAATTGGCAGAAACAAGCATATTTGCTCATTCGGCCTGAAAATGCTTTTAAGCGCATAAAAACTTACACTCTTGATTTCTGGCTAAATAAAAGCTGTTGCAATGATATTTAAATGCTGAACTGAGTTGTTCTGGGTCAACTATGAAGGCAAACCCACTTTCCTTTCAGTATTTTGCTGCAATTGGCAGAATTCAGCTCATTCGGCCTGAAAATACTTTTAAGCGCATTAAAACTTACACTCTTGATTTCTGGCTAAATAAAAGCTGTTGCAATGATATTTCCATGCTGAACTGAGTTGTTCTGGGTCAACTATGAAGGCAAACCCACTTTCCTTTCAGTATTTTGCTGCAATTGGCAGAAACTAGCATAGTTGATCATTCGGCCTGAAAATGCTTTTAAGTGCATAAAAACTTACACTCTTGATTTCTGGCTAAATAAAAGCTGTTGCAATGATATTTCCATGCTGAACTGAGTTGTTCTGGGTCAACTATGAAGGCAAACCCACTTTCCTTTCAGTATTTTGCTGCAATTGGCAGAAACAACCATATTTGATCATTTGGCCTGAAAATGCTTTTAAGCGCATAAAAACTTACACTCTTGATTTCTGGCTAAATAAAAGCTGTTGCAATGATATTTCCATGCTGAACTGAGTTGTTCTGGGTCAACTATGAAGGCAAACCCACTTTCCCTTCAGTATTTTGCTGCATTTGGCAGAAATCAGCTCATTCGGCCTGAAAATGCTTTTAAGCGCATAAAAACTTACACTCTTGATTTCTGGCTAAATAAAAGCTGTTGCAATGATATTTCCATGCTGAACTGAGTTGTTCTGGGTCAACTATGAAGGCAAACCCACTTTCCTTTCAGTATTTTGCTGCAATTGGCAGAAACTAGCATAGTTGATCATTCGGCCTGAAAATGCTTTTAAGTGCATAAAAACTTACACTCTTGATTTCTGGCTAAATAAAAGCTGTTGCAATGATATTTCCATGCTGAACTGAGTTGTTCTGGGTCAACTATGAAGGCAAACCCACTTTCCTTTCAGTATTTTGCTGCAATTGGCAGAAACAACCATATTTGATCATTTGGCCTGAAAATGCTTTTAAGCGCATAAAAACTTACACTCTTGATTTCTGGCTAAATAAAAGCTGTTGCAATGATATTTCCATGCTGAACTGAGTTGTTCTGGGTCAACTATGAAGGCAAACCCACTTTCCCTTCAGTATTTTGCTGCATTTGGCAGAAATCAGCTCATTCGGCCTGAAAATGCTTTTAAGCGCATAAAAACTTACACTCTTGATTTCTGGCTAAATAAAAGCTGTTGCAATGATATTTCCATGCTGAACTGAGTTGTTCTGGGTCAACTATGAAGGCAAACCCACTTTCTTTTCAGTATTTTGCTGCAATTGGCAGAAATCAGCTCATTCGGCCTGAAAATGCTTTGAAGCGCATAAAAACTTACACTCTTGATTTCTGGCTAAATAAAAGCTGTTGCAATGATATTTCCATGCTGAACTGAGTTGTTCTGGGTCAAGTATGAAGGCAAACCCACTTTCCTTTCAGTATTTTGCTGCAATTGGCAGAAACAAGCATATTTGCTCATTCGGCCTGAAAGTGCTTTTAAACGCATAAAAACTTACACTCTTGATTTCTGGCTAAATAAAAGCTGTTGCAATGATATTTCCATGCTGAACTGAGTTGTTCTGGGTCAACTATGAAGGCAAACCCACTTTCCCTTCAGTATTTTGCTGCATTTGGCAGAAATCAGCTCATTCGGCCTGAAAATGCTTTTAAGCGCATAAAAACTTACACTCTTGATTTCTGGCTAAAAAAAAGCTGTTGCAATGATAATTCCATGCTGAACTGAGTTGTTCTGGGTCAACTATGAAGGCAAACCCACTTTCCCTTCAGTATTTTGCTGCATTTGGCAGAAATTAGCTCATTCGGCCTGAAAATGCTTTTAAGCGCATAAAAACTTACACTCTTGATTTCTGGCTAAATAAAAGCTGTTGCAATGATAATTCCATGCTGAACTGAGTTGTTCTGGGTCAACTATGAAGGCAAACCCACTCTCCCTTCAGTATTTTGCTCCATTTGTCAGAAATCAGCTCATTCGGCCTGAAAATTCTTTTAAGCGCATAAAAACTTACACTCTTGATTTCTGGCTAAATAAAAGCTGCTGCAATGATATTTCCATGCTGAACTGAGTTGTTCTGGGTCAACTATGAAGGCAAACCCACTTTCCTTTCAGTATTTTGCTGCAATTGGCAGAAACAAGCATATTTGCTCATTCTGCCTGAAAGTGCTTTTAAGTGCATAAAAACTTACACTCTTGATTTCTGGCTAAATAAAAGCTGTTGCAATGATATTTCCATGCTGAACTGAGTTGTTCTGAGTCAACTATGAAGGCAAACCCACTTTCCCTTCAGTATTTTGCTGCATTTGGCAGAAACAAGCATATTTGCTCATTCGGCCTGAAAATGCTTTTAAGCGCATAAAAACTTACACTCTTGATTTCTGGCTAAATAAAAGCTGTTGCAATGATATTTCCATGCTGAACTGAGTTGTTCTGGGTCAACTATGAAGGCAAACCCACTTTCCCTTCAGTATTTTGCTGCATTTGGCAGAAATCAGCTCATTCGACCTGAAAATGCTTTTAAGCGCATAAAAACTTACACTCTTGATTTCTGGCTAAATAAAAGCTGTTGCAATGATATTTCCATGCTGAACTGAGTTGTTCTGGGTCAAGTATGAAGGCAAACCCACTTTCCTTTCAGTATTTTGCTGCAATTGGCAGAAATCAGGTCATTCGGCCTGAAAATGCTTTGAAGCGCATAAAAACTTAAACTCTTGATTTCTGGCTAAATAAAAGCTGTTGCAATGATATTTCCATGCTGAACTGAGTTGTTCTGGGTCAACTATGAAGGCAAACCCACTTTCCTTTCAGTATTTTGCTGCAATTGGCAGAAACAAGCATATTTGCTCATTCGGCCTGAAAATGCTTTTAAGCGCATAAAAACTTACACTCTTGATTTCTGGCTAAATAAAAGCTGTTGCAATGATATTTCCATGCTGAACTGAGTTGTTCTGGGTCAACTATGAAGGCAAACCCACTTTCCCTTCAGTATTTTGCTGCATTTGGCAGAAATCAGCTCATTCGGCCTGAAAATGCTTTTAAGCGCATAAAAACTTACACTCTTGATTTCTGGCTAAATAAAAGCTGTTGCAATGATATTTCCATGCTGAACTGGGTTGTTCTGGGTCAACTATGAAGGCAAACCCACTTTCCTTTCAGTATTTTGCTGCAATTGGCAGAAACAAGCATATTTGCTCATTCGGCCTGAAAGTGCTTTTAAACGCATAAAAACTTACACTCTTGATTTCTGGCTAAATAAAAGCTGTTGCAATGATATTTCCATGCTGAACTGAGTTGTTCTGGGTCAACTATGAAGGCAAACCCACTTTCCCTTCAGTATTTTGCTGCATTTGGCAGAAATCAGCTCATTCGGCCTGAAAATGCTTTTAAGCGCATAAAAACTTACACTCTTGATTTCTGGCTAAATAAAAGCTGTTGTAATGATATTTCCATGCTGAACTGAGTTGTTCTGGGTCAACTATGAAGGCAAACCCACTTTCCCTTCAGTATTTTTGCTGCATTTGGCAGAAACAAGCATATTTGCTCATTCGGCCTGAAAATGCTTTTAAGCGCATAAAAACTTACACTCTTGATTTCTGGCTAAATAAAAGCTGTTGTAATGATATTTCCATGCTGAACTGAGTTGTTCTGGGTCAACTATGAAGGCAAACCCACTTTCCCTTCAGTATTTTGCTGCATTTGGCAGAAATCAGCTCATTCGACCTGAAAATGCTTTTAAGCGCATAAAAACTTACACTCTTGATTTCTGGCTAAATAAAAGCTGTTGCAATGATATTTCCATGCTGAACTGAGTTGTTCTGGGTCAACTATGAAGGCAAACCCACTTTCCTTTCAGTATTTTGCTGCAATTGGCAGAAATCAGGTCATTCGACCTGAAAATGCTTTTAAGCGCATAAAAACTTACACTCTTGATTTCTGGCTAAATAAAAGCTGTTGCAATGATATTTCCATGCTGAACTGAGTTGTTCTGGGTCAACTATGAAGGCAAACCCACTTTCCTTTCAGTATTTTGCTACAATTAGCAGAAACTAGCATAGTTGATCATTCGGCCTGAAAATGCTTTTAAGCGCATAAAAAGTTACACTCTTGATTTCTGGCTAAATAAAAGCTGTTGCAATGATATTTCCATGCTGAACTGAGTTGTTCTGGTTCAACTATCAAGGCAAACCCACTTTCCCTTCAGTATTTTGCTGCATTTGGCAGAAATCAGCTCATTCGGCCTGAAAATGCTTTTAAGCGCATAAAATCTTACACTCTTGATTTCTGGCTAAATAAAAGCTGTTGCAATGATATTTCCATGCTGAACTGGGTTGTTCTGGGTCAACTATGAAGGCAAACCCACTTTCCTTTCAGTATTTTGCTGCAATTGGCAGAAACAACCATATTTGATCATTCGGCCTGAAAATGCTTTTAAGCGCATAAAAACTTACACTCTTGATTTCTGGCTAAATAAAAGCTGTTGCAATGATATTTCCATGCTGAACTGAGTTGTTCTGGGTCAAGTATGAAGGCAAACCCACTTTCCTTTCAGTATTTTGCTGCAATTGGCAGAAATCAGGTCATTCGGCCTGAAAATGCTTTGAAGCGCATAAAAACTTACACTCTTGATTTCTGGCTAAATAAAAGCTGTTGCAATGATATTTCCATGCTGAACTGAGTTGTTCTGGGTCAACTATGAAGGCAAACCCACTTTCCTTTCAGTATTTTGCTGCAATTGGCAGAAACAAGCATATTTGCTCATTTGGCCTGAAAGTGCTTTTAAGCGCATAAAAACTTACACTCTTGATTTCTGGCTAAATAAAAGCTGTTGCAATGATATTTCCATGCTGAACTGAGTTGTTCTGGGTCAACTATGAAGGCAAACCCACTTTCCCTTCAGTATTTTGCTCCATTTGTCAGAAAACAGCTCATTAGGCCTGAAAATGCTTTTAAGCGCCTAAAAACTTACACTCTTGATTTCTGGCTAAATAAAGGCTGTTGCAATGATATTTCCATGCTGAACTGAGTTGTTCTGGGTCAAATATGAAGGCAAACCCACTTTCCTTTCAGTATTTTGCTGCAATTGGCAGAAACAAGCATATTTGCTCATTCGGCCTGAAAATGCTTTTAAGCGCATAAAAATTTACACTCTTGATTTCTGGCTAAATAAAAGCTGTTGCAATGATATTTCCATGCTGAACTGAGTTGTTCTGGGTCAACTGTGAAGGCAAACCCACTTTCCTTTCAGTATTTTGCTGCAATTGGCAGAATTCAGCTCATTCGGCCTGAAAATACTTTTAAGCGCATAAAAACTTACACTCTTGATTTCTGGCTAAATAAAAGCTGTTGCAATGATATTTCCATGCTGAACTGAGTTGTTCTGGGTCAACTATGAAGGCAAACCCACTTTCCTTTCAGTATTTTGCTGCAATTGGCAGAAATCAGGTCATTCGACCTGAAAATGCTTTTAAGCGCATAAAAACTTACACTCTTGATTTCTGGCTAAATAAAAGCTGTTGCAATGATATTTCCATGCTGAACTGAGTTGTTCTGGGTCAACTATGAAGGCAAACCCACTTTCCTTTCAGTATTTTGCTACAATTAGCAGAAACTAGCATAGTTGATCATTCGGCCTGAAAATGCTTTTAAGCGCATAAAAAGTTACACTCTTGATTTCTGGCTAAATAAAAGCTGTTGCAATGATATTTCCATGCTGAACTGAGTTGTTCTGGTTCAACTATCAAGGCAAACCCACTTTCCCTTCAGTATTTTGCTGCATTTGGCAGAAATCAGCTCATTCGGCCTGAAAATGCTTTTAAGCGCATAAAATCTTACACTCTTGATTTCTGGCTAAATAAAAGCTGTTGCAATGATATTTCCATGCTGAACTGGGTTGTTCTGGGTCAACTATGAAGGCAAACCCACTTTCCTTTCAGTATTTTGCTGCAATTGGCAGAAACAACCATATTTGATCATTCGGCCTGAAAATGCTTTTAAGCGCATAAAAACTTACACTCTTGATTTCTGGCTAAATAAAAGCTGTTGCAATGATATTTCCATGCTGAACTGAGTTGTTCTGGGTCAAGTATGAAGGCAAACCCACTTTCCTTTCAGTATTTTGCTGCAATTGGCAGAAATCAGGTCATTCGGCCTGAAAATGCTTTGAAGCGCATAAAAACTTACACTCTTGATTTCTGGCTAAATAAAAGCTGTTGCAATGATATTTCCATGCTGAACTGAGTTGTTCTGGGTCAACTATGAAGGCAAACCCACTTTCCTTTCAGTATTTTGCTGCAATTGGCAGAAACAAGCATATTTGCTCATTTGGCCTGAAAGTGCTTTTAAGCGCATAAAAACTTACACTCTTGATTTCTGGCTAAATAAAAGCTGTTGCAATGATATTTCCATGCTGAACTGAGTTGTTCTGGGTCAACTATGAAGGCCAACCCACTTTCCCTTCAGTATTTTGCTCCATTTGTCAGAAAACAGCTCATTAGGCCTGAAAATGCTTTTAAGCGCCTAAAAACTTACACTCTTGATTTCTGGCTAAATAAAGGCTGTTGCAATGATATTTCCATGCTGAACTGAGTTGTTCTGGGTCAAATATGAAGGCAAACCCACTTTCCTTTCAGTATTTTGCTGCAATTGGCAGAAACAAGCATATTTGCTCATTCGGCCTGAAAATGCTTTTAAGCGCATAAAAATTTACACTCTTGATTTCTGGCTAAATAAAAGCTGTTGCAATGATATTTCCATGCTGAACTGAGTTGTTCTGGGTCAACTGTGAAGGCAAACCCACTTTCCTTTCAGTATTTTGCTGCAATTGGCAGAATTCAGCTCATTCGGCCTGAAAATACTTTTAAGCGCATTAAAACTTACACTCTTGATTTCTGGCTAAATAAAAGCTGTTGCAATGATATTTCCATGCTGAACTGAGTTGTTCTGGGTCAACTATGAAGGCAAACCCACTTTCCTTTCAGTATTTTGCTGCAATTGGCAGAAACTAGCATAGTTGATCATTCGGCCTGAAAATGCTTTTAAGTGCATAAAAACTTACACTCTTGATTTCTGGCTAAATAAAAGCTGTTGCAATGATATTTCCATGCTGAACTGAGTTGTTCTGGGTCAACGATGAAGGCAAACCCACTTTCCTTTCAGTATTTTGCTGCAATTGGCAGAAACAACCATATTTGATCATTTGGCCTGAAAATGCTTTTAAGCGCATAAAAACTTACACTCTTGATTTCTGGCTAAATAAAAGCTGTTGCAATTATATTTCCATGCTGAACTGAGTTGTTCTGGGTCAACTATGAAGGCAAACCCACTTTCCCTTCAGTATTTTGCTGCATTTGGCAGAAATCAGCTCATTCGGCCTGAAAATGCTTTTAAGCGCATAAAAACTTACACTCTTGATTTCTGGCTAAATAAAAGCTGTTGCAATGATATTTCCATGCTGAACTGAGTTGTTCTGGGTCAACTATGAAGGCAAACCCACTTTCCCTTCAGTATTTTGCTGCATTTGGCAGAAATCAGCTCATTCGACCTGAAAATGCTTTTAAGCGCATAAAAACTTACACTCTTGATTTCTGGCTAAATAAAAGCTGTTGCAATGATATTTCCATGCTGAACTGAGTTGTTCTGGGTCAACTATGAAGGCAAACCCACTTTCCTTTCAGTATTTTGCTGCAATTGGCAGAAATCAGGTCATTCGGCCTGAAAATGCTTTGAAGCGCATAAAAACTTACACTCTTGATTTCTGGCTAAATAAAAGCTGTTGCAATGATATTTCCATGCTGAACTGAGTTGTTCTGGGTCAACTATGAAGGCAAACCCACTTTCCTTTCAGTATTTTGCTGCAATTGGCAGAAACAAGCATATTTGCTCATTCGGCCTGAAAATGCTTTTAAGCGCATAAAAACTTACACTCTTGATTTCTGGCTAAATAAAAGCTGTTGCAATGATATTTCCATGCTGAACTGAGTTGTTCTGGGTCAACTATGAAGGCAAACCCACTCTCCCTTCAGTATTTTGCTCCATTTGTCAGAAATCAGCTCATTCGGCCTGAAAATGCTTTTAAGCGCATAAAAACGTACACTCTTGATTTCTGGCTAAATAAAAGCTGCTGCAATGATATTTCCATGCTGAACTGAGTTGTTCTGGGTCAACTATGAAGGCAAACCCACTTTCCTTTCAGTATTTTGCTGCAATTGGCAGAAACAAGCATATTTGCTCATTCGGCCTGAAAGTGCTTTTAAGTGCATAAAAACTTACACTCTTGATTTCTGGCTAAATAAAAGCTGTTGCAATGATATTTCCATGCTGAACTGAGTTGTTCTGAGTCAACTATGAAGGCAAACCCACTTTCCCTTCAGTATTTTGCTGCATTTGGCAGAAACAAGCATATTTGCTCATTCGGCCTGAAAATGCTTTTAAGCGCATAAAAACTTACACTCTTGATTTCTGGCTAAATAAAAGCTGTTGCAAAAATATTTCCATGCTGAACTGAGTTGTTCTGGGTCAACTATGAAGGCAAACCCACTTTCCCTTCAGTATTTTGCTGCATTTGGCAGAAATCAGCTCATTCGACCTGAAAATGCTTTTAAGCGCATAAAAACTTACACTCTTGATTTCTGGCTAAATAAAAGCTGTTGCAATGATATTTCCATGCTGAACTGAGTTGTTCTGGGTCAAGTATGAAGGCAAACCCACTTTCCTTTCAGTATTTTGCTGCAATTGGCAGAAATCAGGTCATTCGGCCTGAAAATGCTTTGAACGGATAAAAACTTAAACTCTTGATTTCTGGCTAAATAAAAGCTGTTGCAATGATATTTCCATGCTGAACTGGGTTGTTCTGGGTCAACTATGAAGGCAAACCCACTTTCCTTTCAGTATTTTGCTGCAATTGGCAGAAACAAGCATATTTGCTCATTCGGCCTGAAAGTGCTTTTAAACGCATAAAAACTTACACTCTTGATTTCTGGCTAAATAAAAGCTGTTGCAATGATATTTCCATGCTGAACTGAGTTGTTCTGGGTCAACTATGAAGGCAAACCCACTTTCCCTTCAGTATTTTGCTGCATTTGGCAGAAATCAGCTCATTCGGCCTGAAAATGCTTTTAAGCGCATAAAAATTTACACTCTTGATTTCTGGCTAAATAAAAGCTGTTGCAATGATAATTCCATGCTGAACTGAGTTGTTCTGCGTCAACTATGAAGGCAAACCCACTCTCCCTTCAGTATTTTGCTCCATTTGTCAGAAATCAGCTCATAAGGCCTGAAAATGCTTTTAGGCGCATAAAAACTTACACTCTTGATTTCTGGCTAAATAAAGGCTGTTGCAATGATATTTCCATGCTGAACTGAGTTGTTCTGGGTCAACTATGAAGGCAAACCCACTTTCCTTTCAGTATTTTGCTGCAATTGGCAGAAACAAGCATATTTGCTCATTCGGCCTGAAAATGCTTTTAAGCGCATAAAAACTTACACTCTTGATTTCTGGCTAAATAAAAGCCGTTGCAATGATATTTCCATGCTGAACTGAGTTGTTCTGGGTCAACTATGAAGGCAAACCCACTTTCCTTTCAGTATTTTTGCTGCATTTGGCAGAAACAAGCATATTTGCTCATTCGGCCTGAAAATGCTTTTAAGCGCATAAAAACTTACACTCTTGATTTCTGGCTAAATAAAAGCTGTTGCAATGATATTTCCATGCTGAACTCAGTTGTTCTGGGTCAACTATGAAGGCAACCCCACTTTCCCTTTAGTATTTTGCTGCATTTGGCAGAAATCAGCTCATTCGGCCTGAAAATGCCTTTAAGCGCATAAAATCTTACACTCTTGATTTCTGGCTAAATAAAAGCTGTTGCAATGATATTTCCATGCTGAACTGAGTTGTTCTGGGTCATTTATAAAGGCAAACCCACTTTCCTTTCAGTATTTTGCTGCAATTGGCAGAAACAGCCATATTTGATCATTCGGCCTGAAAATGCTTTTAAGTGCATAAAAACTTACACTCTTGATTTCTGGCTAAATAAAAGCTGTTGCAATGATATTTCCATGCTGAACTGAGTTGTTCTGGGTCAACTATGAAGGCAAACCCACTTTCCTTTCAGTATTTTGCTGCAATTGGCAGAAACAAGCATATTTGCTCATTCGGCCTGAAAATGCTTTTAAGCGCATAAAAACTTACACTCTTGATTTCTGGCTAAATAAAAGCCGTTGCAATGATATTTCCATGCTGAACTGAGTTGTTCTGGGTCAACTATGAAGGCAAACCCACTTTCCTTTCAGTATTTTGCTGCAATTGGCAGAAACAACCATATTTGATCATTCGGCCTGAAAATGCTTTTAAGCGCATAAAAACTTACACTCTTGATTTCTGGCTAAATAAAAGCTGTTGCAATGATATTTCCATGCTGAACTGAGTTGTTCTGGGTCAACTATGAAGGCAAACCCACTTTCCCTTCAGTATTTTTGCTGCATTTGGCAGAAACAAGCATATTTGCTCATTCGGCCTGAAAATGCTTTTAAGCGCATAAAAACTTACACTCTTGATTTCTGGCTAAATAAAAGCTGTTGCAATGATATTTCAATGCTGAACTGAGTTGTTCTGGGTCAACTATGAAGGCAAACCCACTTTCCCTTCAGTATTTTGCTGCATTTGGCAGAAATCAGCTCATTTGGCCTGAAAATGCTTTTAAGCGCATAAAAACTTACACTCTTGATTTCTGGCTAAATAAAAGCTGTTGCAATGATATTTCCATGCTGAACTGAGTTGTTCTGGGTCACGTATGAAGGCAAACCCACTTTCCTTTCAGTATTTTGCTGCAATTGGCAGAAATCAGGTCATTCGGCCTGAAAATGCTTTTAAGCGCATAAAAACTTACACTCTTGATTTCTGGCTAAATAAAAGCTGTTGCAATGATATTTCCATGCTGAACTGAGTTGTTCTGGGTCAACTATGAAGGCAAACCCACTTTCCTTTCAGTATTTTGCTGCAATTGGCAGAAACAAGCAAATTTGCTCATTCGGCCTGAAAGTGCTTTTAAGCGCATAAAAACTTACACTCTTGATTTCTGGCTAAATAAAAGCTGTTGCAATGATATTTCCATGCTGAACTGAGTTGTTCTGGGTCAACTATGAAGGCAAACCCACTTTCCCTTCAGTATTTTGCTGCATTTGGCAGAAATCAGCTCATTCGGCCTGAAAATACTTTTAAGTGCATAAAAACTTACACTCTTGATTTCTGGCTAAATAAAAGCTGTTGCAATGATATTTCCATGCTGAACTGAGTTGTTCTGGGTCAACTATGAAGGCAAACCCACTTTCCTTTCAGTATTTTACTGCAATTGGCAGAAACTAGCATAGTTGATCATTCGGCCTGAAAATGCTTTTAAGCGCATAAAAACTTACACTCTTGATTTCTGGCTAAATAAAAGCTGTTGCAATGATATTTCCATGCTGAACTGAGTTGTTCTGGGTCATTTATAAAGGCAAACCCACTTTCCTTTCAGTATTTTGCTGCAATTGGCAGAAACAACCATATTTGATCATTCGGCCTGAAAATGCTTTTAAGCGCATAAAAACTTACACTCTTGATTTCTGGCTAAATAAAAGCTGTTGCAATGATATTTCCATGCTGAACTGAGTTGTTCTGGGTCAACTATGAAGGCAAACCCACTTTCCTTTCAGTATTTTTCTGCAATTGGCAGAAACAAGCATATTTGCTCATTCGGCCTGAAAATGCTTTTAAGCGCATAAAAACTTACACTCTTGATTTCTGGCTAAATAAAAGCCGTTGCAATGATATTTCCATGCTGAACTGAGTTGTTCTGGGTCAACTATGAAGGCAAACCCACTTTCCTTTCAGTATTTTGCTGCAATTGGCAGAAACAAGCATATTTGCTCATTCGGCCTGAAAATGCTTTTAAGCGCAAAAAAACTTACACTCTTGATTTCTGGCTAAATAAAAGCTGTTGCAATGATATTTCCATGCTGAACTGAGTTGTTCTGGGTCAACTATGAAGGCAAACCCACTTTCCCTTCAGTATTTTTGCTGCAATTGGCAGAAACAAGCATATTTGCTCATTCGGCCTGAAAATGCTTTTAAGCGCATAAAAACTTACACTCTTGATTTCTGGCTAAATAAAAGCTGTTGCAATGATATTTCCATGCTGAACTGAATTGTTCTGGGTCAACTATGAAGGCAAACCCACTTTCCCTTCAGTATTTTGCTGCATTTGGCAGAAATCAGCTCATTCGGCCTGAAAATGCTTTTAAGCGCATAAAAACTTACACTCTTGATTTCTGGCTAAATAAAAGCTGTTGCAATGATAATTCCATGCTGAACTGAGTTGTTCTGGGTCAACTATGAAGGCAAACCCAATCTCCCTTCAGTATTTTGCTCCATTTGTCAGAAATCAGCTCATAAGGCCTGAAAATGCTTTTAAGCGCATAAAAACTTACACTCTTGATTTCTGGCTAAATAAAGGCTGTTGCAATGATATTTCCATGCTGAACTGAGTTGTTCTGGGTCAACTATGAAGGCAAACCCACTTTCCCTTCAGTATTTTTGCTGCATTTGGCAGAAACAAGCATATTTGCTCATTCGGCCTGAAAATGCTTTTAAGCGCATAAAAACTTACACTCTTGATTTCTGGCTAAATAAAAGCTGTTGCAATGATATTTCCATGCTGAACTGAGTTGTTCTGGGTCAACTATGAAGGCAAACCCACTTTCCCTTCAGTATTTTGCTGCATTTGGCAGAAATCAGCTCATTCGGCCTGAAAATGCTTTTAAGCGCATAAAAACTTACACTCTTGATTTCTGGCTAAATAAAAGCTGTTGCAATGATAATTCCATGCTGAACTGAGTTGTTCTGCGTCAACTATGAAGGCAAACCCACTCTCCCTTCAGTATTTTGCTCCATTTGTCAGAAATCAGCTCATAAGGCCTGAAAATGCTTTTAAGCGCATAAAAACTTACACTCTTGATTTCTGGCTAAATAAAGGCTGTTGCAATGATATTTCCATGCTGAACTGAGTTGTTCTGGGTCAACTATGAAGGCAAACCCACTTTCCTTTCAGTATTTTGCTGCAATTGGCAGAAACAAGCATATTTGCTCATTCGGCCTGAAAATGCTTTTAAGCGCATAAAAACTTACACTCTTGATTACTGGCTAAAAAAAAGCCGTTGCAATGATATTTCCATGCTGAACTGAGTTGTTCTGGGTCAACTATGAAGGCAAACCCACTTTCCCTTCAGTATTTTTGCTGCATTTGGCAGAAACAAGCATATTTGCTCATTCGGCCTGAAAATGCTTTTAAGCGCATAAAAACTTACACTCTTGATTTCTGGCTAAATAAAAGCTGTTGCAATGATATTTCCATGCTGAACTGAGTTGTTCTGGGTCAACTATGAAGGCAAACCCACTTTCCCTTCAGTATTTTGCTGCATTTGGCAGAAATCAGCTCATTCGGCCTGAAAATGCCTTTAAGCGCATAAAATCTTACACTCTTGATTTCTGGCTAAATAAAAGCTGTTGCAATGATATTTCCATGCTGAACTGAGTTGTTCTGGGTCATTTATAAAGGCAAACCCACTTTCCTTTCAGTATTTTGCTGCAATTGGCAGAAACAACCATATTTGATCATTCGGCCTGAAAATGCTTTTAAGCGCATAAAAACTTACACTCTTGATTTCTGGCTAAATAAAAGCTGTTGCAATGATATTTCCATGCTGAACTGAGTTGTTCTGGGTCAACTAAGAAGGCAAACCCACTTTCCTTTCAGTATTTTGCTGCAATTGGCAGAAACAAGCATATTTGCTCATTCGGCCTGAAAATGCTTTTAAGCGCATAAAAACTTACACTCTTGATTTCTGGCTAAATAAAAGCCGTTGCAATGATATTTCCATGCTGAACTGAGTTGTTCTGGGTCAACTATGAAGGCAAACCCACTTTCCTTTCAGTATTTTGCTGCAATTGGCAGAAACAAGCATATTTGCTCATTCGGCCTGAAAATGCTTTTAAGCGCAAAAAAACTTACACTCTTGATTTCTGGCTAAATAAAAGCTGTTGCAATGATATTTCCATGCTGAACTGAGTTGTTCTGGGTCAACTATGAAGGCAAACCCACTTTCCCTTCAGTATTTTTGCTGCAATTGGCAGAAACAAGCATATTTGCTCATTCGGCCTGAAAATGCTTTTAAGCGTATAAAAACTTACACTCTTGATTTCTGGCTAAATAAAAGCTGTTGCAATGATATTTCCATGCTGAACTGAGTTGTTCTGGGTCAACTATGAAGGCAAACCCACTTTCCCTTCAGTATTTTGCTGCATTTGGCAGAAATCAGCTCATTCGACCTGAAAAGGCTTTTAAGCGCATAAAAACTTACACTCTTGATTTCTGGCTAAATAAAAGCTGTTGCAATGATATTTCCATGCTGAACTGAGTTGTTCTGGGTCAACTATGAAGGCAAACCCACTTTCCCTTCAGTATTTTGCTGCATTTGGCAGAAATCAGCTCATTCGGCCTGAAAATGCTTTTAAGCGCATAAAAACTTACACTCTTGATTTCTGGCTAAATAAAAGCTGTTGTAATGATAATTCCATGCTGAACTGAGTTGTTCTGGGTCAACTATGAAGGCAAACCCACTTTCCCTTCAGTATTTTTGCTGCATTTGGCAGAAACAAGCATATTTGCTCATTCGGCCTGAAAATGCTTTTAAGCGCATAAAAACTTACACTCTTGATTTCTGGCTAAATAAAAGCTGTTGCAATGATATTTCCATGCTGAACTGAGTTGTTCTGGGTCAACTATGAAGGCAAACCCACTTTCCCTTCAGTATTTTGCTGCATTTGGCAGAAATCAGCTCATTCGGCCTGAAAATGCTTTTAAGCGCATAAAAACTTACACTCTTGATTTCTGGCTAAATAAAAGCTGTTGCAATGATAATTCCATGCTGAACTGAGTTGTTCTGCGTCAACTATGAAGGCAAACCCACTCTCCCTTCAGTATTTTGCTCCATTTGTCAGAAATCAGCTCATAAGGCCTGAAAATGCTTTTAAGCGCATAAAAACTTACACTCTTGATTTCTGGCTAAATAAAGGCTGTTGCAATGATATTTCCATGCTGAACTGAGTTGTTCTGGGTCAACTATGAAGGCAAACCCACTTTCCTTTCAGTATTTTGCTGCAATTGGCAGAAACAAGCATATTTGCTCATTCGGCCTGAAAATGCTTTTAAGCGCATAAAAACTTACACTCTTGATTTCTGGCTAAATAAAAGCCGTTGCAATGATATTTCCATGCTGAACTGAGTTGTTCTGGGTCAACTATGAAGGCAAACCCACTTTCCCTTCAGTATTTTTGCTGCATTTGGCAGAAACAAGCATATTTGCTCATTCGGCCTGAAAATGCTTTTAAGCGCATAAAAACTTACACTCTTGATTTCTGGCTAAATAAAAGCTGTTGCAATGATATTTCCATGCTGAACTGAGTTGTTCTGGGTCAACTATGAAGGCAAACCCACTTTCCCTTCAGTATTTTGCTGCATTTGGCAGAAATCAGCTCATTCGGCCTGAAAATGCCTTTAAGCGCATAAAATCTTACACTCTTGATTTCTGGCTAAATAAAAGCTGTTGCAATGATATTTCCATGCTGAACTGAGTTGTTCTGGGTCATTTATAAAGGCAAACCCACTTTCCTTTCAGTATTTTGCTGCAATTGGCAGAAACAACCATATTTGATCATTCGGCCTGAAAATGCTTTTAAGTGCATAAAAACTTACACTCTTGATTTCTGGCTAAATAAAAGCTGTTGCAATGATATTTCCATGCTGAACTGAGTTGTTCTGGGTCAACTATGAAGGCAAACCCACTTTCCTTTCAGTATTTTGCTGCAATTGGCAGAAACAACCATATTTGATCATTCGGCCTGAAAATGCTTTTAAGCGCATAAAAACTTACACTCTTGATTTCTGGCTAAATAAAAGCTGTTGCAATGATATTTTCATGCTGAACTGAGTTGTTCTGGGTCAACTATGAAGGCAAACCCACTTTCCCTTCAGTATTTTTGCTGCATTTGGCAGAAACAAGCATATTTGCTCATTCGGCCTGAAAATGCTTTTAAGCGCATAAAAACTTACACTCTTGATTTCTGGCTAAATAAAAGCTGTTGCAATGATATTTCCATGCTGAACTGAGTTGTTCTGGGTCAACTATGAAGGCAAACCCACTTTCCCTTCAGTATTTTGCTGCATTTGGCAGAAATCAGCTCATTTGGCCTGAAAATGCTTTTAAGCGCATAAAAACTTACACTCTTGATTTCTGGCTAAATAAAAGCTGTTGCAATGATATTTCCATGCTTAACTGAGTTGTTCTGGGTCAACTATGAAGGCAAACTCACTTTCCCTTCAGTATTTTGCTGCATTTGGCAGAAATCAGCTCATTCGGCCTGAAAATGCTTTTAAGCGCATAAAAACTTACACTCTTGATTTCTGGCTAAATAAAAGCTGTTGCAATGATATTTCCATGCTGAACTGAGTTGTTCTGGGTCACGTATGAAGGCAAACCCACTTTCCATTCAGTATTTTGCTGCAATTGGCAGAAATCAGGTAATTCGGCCTGAAAATGCTTTTAAGCGCATAAAAACTTACACTCTTGATTTCTGGCTAAATAAAAGCTGTTGCAATGATATTTCCATGCTGAACTGAGTTGTTCTGGGTCAACTATGAAGGCAAACCCACTTTCCTTTCAGTATTTTGCTGCAATTGGCAGAAACAAGCATATTTGCTCATTCGGCCTGAAAATGCTTTTAAGCGCATAAAAACTTACACTCTTGATTTCTGGCTAAATAAAAGCTGTTGCAATGATATTTCCATGCTGAACTGAGTTGTTCTGGGTCAACTATGAAGGCAAACCCACTTTCCCTTCAGTATTTTGCTGCATTTGGCAGAAATCAGCTCATTCGGCCTGAAAATGCCTTTAAGCGCATAAAATCTTACACTCTTGATTTCTGGCTAAATAAAAGCTGTTGCAATGATATTTCCATGCTGAACTGAGTTGTTCTGGGTCATTTATAAAGGCAAACCCACTTTCCTTTCAGTATTTTGCTGCAATTGGCAGAAACAAGCATATTTGCTCATTCGGCCTGAAAATGCTTTTAAGCGCAAAAAAACTTACACTCTTGATTTCTGGCTAAATAAAAGCTGTTGCAATGATATTTCCATGCTGAACTGAGTTGTTCTGGGTCAACTATGAAGGCAAACCCACTTTCCTTTCAGTATTTTTGCTGCAATTGGCAGAAACAAGCATATTTGCTCATTCGGCCTGAAAATGCTTTTAAGCGCATAAAAACTTACACTCTTGATTTCTGGCTAAATAAAAGCTGTTGCAATGATATTTCCATGCTGAACTGAGTTGTTCTGGGTCAACTATGAAGGCAAACCCACTTTCCCTTCAGTATTTTGCTGCATTTGGCAGAAATCAGCTCATTCGACCTGAAAAGGCTTTTAAGCGCATAAAAACTTACACTCTTGATTTCTGGCTAAATAAAAGCTGTTGCAATGATATTTCCATGCTGAACTGAGTTGTTCTGGGTCAACTATGAAGGCAAACCCACTTTCCCTTCAGTATTTTGCTGCATTTGGCAGAAATCAGCTCATTCGGCCTGAAAATGCTTTTAAGCGCATAAAAACTTACACTCTTGATTTCTGGCTAAATAAAAGCTGTTGCAATGATAATTCCATGCTGAACTGAGTTGTTCTGGGTCAACTATGAAGGCAAACCCAATCTCCCTTCAGTATTTTGCTCCATTTGTCAGAAATCAGCTCATAAGGCCTGAAAATGCTTTTAAGCGCATAAAAACTTACACTCTTGATTTCTGGCTAAATAAAGGCTGTTGCAATGATATTTCCATGCTGAACTGAGTTGTTCTGGGTCAACTATGAAGGCAAACCCACTTTCCCTTCAGTATTTTTGCTGCATTTGGCAGAAACAAGCATATTTGATCATTCGGCCTGAAAATGCTTTTAAGCGCATAAAAACGTACACTCTTGATTTCTGGCTAAATAAAAGCTGTTGCAATGATATTTCCATGCTGAACTGAGTTGTTCTGGGTCAACTATGAAGGCAAACCCACTTTCCCTTCAGTATTTTGCTGCATTTGGCAGAAATCAGCTCATTCGGCCTGAAAATGCTTTTAAGCGCATAAAAACTTACACTCTTGATTTCTGGCTAAATAAAAGCTGTTGCAATGATAATTCCATGCTGAACTGAGTTGTTCTGCGTCAACTATGAAGGCAAACCCACTCTCCCTTCAGTATTTTGCTCCATTTGTCAGAAATCAGCTCATAAGGCCTGAAAATGCTTTTAAGCGCATAAAAACTTACACTCTTGATTTCTGGCTAAATAAAGGCTGTTGCAATGATATTTCCATGCTGAACTGAGTTGTTCTGGGTCAACTATGAAGGCAAACCCACTTTCCTTTCAGTATTTTGCTGCAATTGGCAGAAACAAGCATATTTGCTCATTCGGCCTGAAAATGCTTTTAAGCGCATAAAAACTTACACTCTTGATTACTGGCTAAAAAAAAGCCGTTGCAATGATATTTCCATGCTGAACTGAGTTGTTCTGGGTCAACTATGAAGGCAAACCCACTTTCCCTTCAGTATTTTTGCTGCATTTGGCAGAAACAAGCATATTTGCTCATTCGGCCTGAAAATGCTTTTAAGCGCATAAAAACTTACACTCTTGATTTCTGGCTAAATAAAAGCTGTTGCAATGATATTTCCATGCTGAACTGAGTTGTTCTGGGTCAACTATGAAGGCAAACCCACTTTCCCTTCAGTATTTTGCTGCATTTGGCAGAAATCAGCTCATTCGGCCTGAAAATGCCTTTAAGCGCATAAAATCTTACACTCTTGATTTCTGGCTAAATAAAAGCTGTTGCAATGATATTTCCATGCTGAACTGAGTTGTTCTGGGTCAACTATAAAGGCAAACCCACTTTCCTTTCAGTATTTTGCTGCAATTGGCAGAAACTAGCATAGTTGATCATTCGGCCTGAAAATGCTTTTAAGCGCATAAAATCTTATACTCTTGATTTCTGGCTAAATAAAAGCTGTTGCAATGATATTTCCATGCTGAACTGAGTTGTTCTGGGTCATTTATAAAGGCAAACCCACTTTCCTTTCAGTATTTTGCTGCAATTGGCAGAAACAACCATATTTGATCATTCGGCCTGAAAATGCTTTTAAGCGCATAAAAACTTACACTCTTGATTTCTGGCTAAATAAAAGCTGTTGCAATGATATTTCCATGCTGAACTGAGTTGTTCTGGGTCAACTATGAAGGCAAACCCACTTTCCTTTCAGTATTTTGCTGCAATTGGCAGAAACAAGCATATTTGCTCATTCGGCCTGAAAATGCTTTTAAGCGCATAAAAACTTACACTCTTGATTTCTGGCTAAATAAAAGCCGTTGCAATGATATTTCCATGCTGAAC
The DNA here is from genome assembly GCF_033026475.1 of Channa argus. Lineage (NCBI taxonomy): Eukaryota > Metazoa > Chordata > Actinopteri > Anabantiformes > Channidae > Channa > Channa argus. The sequence continues at coordinate 103,600 of NW_027125288.1, forward strand.
TGAGTTGTTCTGGGTCAACTATGAAGGCAAACCCACTTTCCTTTCAGTAATTTGCTGCAATTGGCAGAAACAAGCATATTTGCTCATTCGGCCTGAAAATGCTTTTAAGCGCAAAAAAACTTACACTCTTGATTTCTGGCTAAATAAAAGCTGTTGCAATGATATTTCCATGCTGAACTGAGTTGTTCTGGGTCAACTATGAAGGCAAACCCACTTTCCCTTCAGTATTTTTGCTGCAATTGGCAGAAACAAGCATATTTGCTCATTCGGCCTGAAAATGCTTTTAAGCGTATAAAAACTTACACTCTTGATTTCTGGCTAAATAAAAGCTGTTGCAATGATATTTCCATGCTGAACTGAGTTGTTCTGGGTCAACTATGAAGGCAAACCCACTTTCCCTTCAGTATTTTGCTGCATTTGGCAGAAATCAGCTCATTCGACCTGAAAAGGCTTTTAAGCGCATAAAAACTTACACTCTTGATTTCTGGCTAAATAAAAGCTGTTGCAATGATATTTCCATGCTGAACTGAGTTGTTCTGGGTGAACTATGAAGGCAAACCCACTTTCCCTTCAGTATTTTGCTGCATTTGGCAGAAATCAGCTCATTCGGCCTGAAAATGCTTTTAAGCGCATAAAAACTTACACTCTTGATTTCTGGCTAAATAAAAGCTGTTGCAATGATAATTCCATGCTGAACTGAGTTGTTCTGGGTCAACTATGAAGGCAAACCCAATCTCCCTTCAGTATTTTGCTCCATTTGTCAGAAATCAGCTCATAAGGCCTGAAAATGCTTTTAAGCGCATAAAAACTTACACTCTTGATTTCTGGCTAAATAAAGGCTGTTGCAATGATATTTCCATGCTGAACTGAGTTGTTCTGGGTCAACTATGAAGGCAAACCCACTTTCCCTTCAGTATTTTTGCTGCATTTGGCAGAAACAAGCATATTTGCTCATTCGGCCTGAAAATGCTTTTAAGCTCATAAAAACTTACACTCTTGATTTCTGGCTAAATAAAAGCTGTTGCAATGATATTTCCATGCTGAACTGAGTTGTTCTGGGTCAACTATGAAGGCAAACCCACTTTCCCTTCAGTATTTTTGCTGCATTTGGCAGAAACAAGCATATTTGCTCATTCGGCATGAAAATGCTTTTAAGCGCATAAAAACTTACACTCTTGATTTCTGGCTAAATAAAAGCTGTTGCAATGATATTTCCATGCTGAACTGAGTTGTTCTGGGTCAACTATGAAGGCAAACCCACTTTCCCTTCAGTATTTTGCTGCATTTGGCAGAAATCAGCTCATTCGGCCTGAAAATGCCTTTAAGCGCATAAAATCTTACACTCTTGATTTCTGGCTAAATAAAAGCTGTTGCAATGATATTTCCATGCTGAACTGAGTTGTTCTGGGTCATTTATAAAGGCAAACCCACTTTCCTTTCAGTATTTTGCTGCAATTGGCAGAAACAACCATATTTGATCATTCGGCCTGAAAATGCTTTTAAGTGCATAAAAACTTACACTCTTGATTTCTGGCTAAATAAAAGCTGTTGCAATGATATTTCCATGCTGAACTGAGTTGTTCTGGGTCAACTATGAAGGCAAACCCACTTTCCTTTCAGTATTTTGCTGCAATTGGCAGAAACAACCATATTTGATCATTCGGCCTGAAAATGCTTTTAAGCGCATAAAAACTTACACTCTTGATTTCTGGCTAAATAAAAGCTGTTGCAATGATATTTTCATGCTGAACTGAGTTGTTCTGGGTCAACTATGAAGGCAAACCCACTTTCCCTTCAGTATTTTTGCTGCATTTGGCAGAAACAAGCATATTTGCTCATTCGGCCTGAAAATGCTTTTAAGCGCATAAAAACTTACACTCTTGATTTCTGGCTAAATAAAAGCTGTTGCAATGATATTTCCATGCTGAACTGAGTTGTTCTGGGTCAACTATGAAGGCAAACCCACTTTCCCTTCAGTATTTTGCTGCATTTGGCAGAAATCAGCTCATTTGGCCTGAAAATGCTTTTAAGCGCATAAAAACTTACACTCTTGATTTCTGGCTAAATAAAAGCTGTTGCAATGATATTTCCATGCTTAACTGAGTTGTTCTGGGTCAACTATGAAGGCAAACTCACTTTCCCTTCAGTATTTTGCTGCATTTGGCAGAAATCAGCTCATTCGGCCTGAAAATGCTTTTAAGCGCATAAAAACTTACACTCTTGATTTCTGGCTAAATAAAAGCTGTTGCAATGATATTTCCATGCTGAACTGAGTTGTTCTGGGTCACGTATTAAGGCAAACCCACTTTCCATTCAGTATTTTGCTGCAATTGGCAGAAATCAGGTCATTCGGCCTGAAAATGCTTTTAAGCGCATAAAAACTTACACTCTTGATTTCTGGCTAAATAAAAGCTGTTGCAATGATATTTCCATGCTGAACTGAGTTGTTCTGGGTCAACTATGAAGGCAAACCCACTTTCCTTTCAGTATTTTGCTGCAATTGGCAGAAACAAGCATATTTGCTCATTCGGCCTGAAAATGCTTTTAAGCGCATAAAAACTTACACTCTTGATTTCTGGCTAAATAAAAGCTGTTGCAATGATATTTCCATGCTTAACTGAGTTGTTTTGGGTCAACTATGAAGGCAAACTCACTGTCCCTTCAGTATTTTGCTGCATTTGGCAGAAATCAGCTCATTCGGCCTGAAAATGCTTTTAAGCGCATAAAAACTTACACTCTTGATTTCTGGCTAAATAAAAGCTGTTGCAATGATATTTCCATGCTGAACTGAGTTGTTCTGGGTCACGTATTAAGGCAAACCCACTTTCCATTCAGTATTTTGCTGCAATTGGCAGAAATCAGGTCATTCGGCCTGAAAATGCTTTTAAGCGCATAAAAACTTACACTCTTGATTTCTGGCTAAATAAAAGCTGTTGCAATGATATTTCCATGCTGAACTGAGTTGTTCTGGGTCAACTATGAAGGCAAACCCACTTTCCCTTCAGTATTTTGCTGCAATTGGCAGAAACAAGCATATTTGCTCATTCGGCCTGAAAATGCTTTTAAGCGCATAAAAACTTACACTCTTGATTTCTGGCCAAATAAAAGCTGTTGCAATGATATTTCCATGCTGAACTGAGTTGTTCTGGGTCAACTATGAAGGCAAACCCACTTTCCCTTCAGTATTTTGCTGCATTTGGCAGAAATCAGCTCATTCGGCCTGAAAATGCCTTTAAGCGCATAAAATCTTACACTCTTGATTTCTGGCTAAATAAAAGCTGTTGCAATGATATTTCCATGCTGAACTGAGTTGTTCTGGGTCATTTATAAAGGCAAACCCACTTTCCTTTCAGTATTTTGCTGCAATTGGCAGAAACAACCATATTTGATCATTCGGCCTGAAAATGCTTTTAAGCGCATAAAAACTTACACTCTTGATTTCTGGCTAAATAAAAGCTGTTGCAATGATATTTCCATGCTGAACTGAGTTGTTCTGGGTCAACTATGAAGGCAAACCCACTTTCCTTTCAGTATTTTGCTGCAATTGGCAGAAACAAGCATATTTGCTCATTCGGCCTGAAAATGCTTTTAAGCGCATAAAAACTTACACTCTTGATTTCTGGCTAAATAAAAGCCGTTGCAATGATATTTCCATGCTGAACTGAGTTGTTCTGGGTCAACTATGAAGGCAAACCCACTTTCCTTTCAGTATTTTGCTGCAATTGGCAGAAACAAGCATATTTGCTCATTCGGCCTGAAAATGCTTTTAAGCGCAAAAAAACTTACACTCTTGATTTCTGGCTAAATAAAAGCTGTTGCAATGATATTTCCATGCTGAACTGAGTTGTTCTGGTTCAACTATGAAGGCAAACCCACTTTCCCTTCAGTATTTTTGCTGCAATTGGCAGAAACAAGCATATTTGCTCATTCGGCCTGAAAATGCTTTTAAGCGTATAAAAACTTACACTCTTGATTTCTGGCTAAATAAAAGCTGTTGCAATGATATTTCCATGCTGAACTGAGTTGTTCTGGGTCAACTATGAAGGCAAACCCACTTTCCCTTCAGTATTTTGCTGCATTTGGCAGAAATCAGCTCATTCGACCTGAAAAGGCTTTTAAGCGCATTAAAACTTACACTCTTGATTTCTGGCTAAATAAAAGCTGTTGCAATGATATTTCCATGCTGAACTGAGTTGTTCTGGGTCAACTATGAAGGCAAACCCACTTTCCCTTCAGTATTTTGCTGCATTTGGCAGAAATCAGCTCATTCGGCCTGAAAATGCTTTTAAGCGCATAAAAACTTACACTCTTGATTTCTGGCTAAATAAAAGCTGTTGCAATGATAATTCCATGCTGAACTGAGTTGTTCTGGGTCAACTATGAAGGCAAACCCAATCTCCCTTCAGTATTTTGCTCCATTTGTCAGAAATCAGCTCATAAGGCCTGAAAATGCTTTTAAGCGCATAAAAACTTACACTCTTGATTTCTGGCTAAATAAAGGCTGTTGCAATGATATTTCCATGCTGAACTGAGTTGTTCTGGGTCAACTATGAAGGCAAACCCACTTTCCCTTCAGTATTTTTGCTGCATTTGGCAGAAACAAGCATATTTGCTCATTCGGCCTGAAAATGCTTTTAAGCGCATAAAAACTTACACTCTTGATTTCTGGCTAAATAAAAGCTGTTGCAATGATATTTCCATGCTGAACTGAGTTGTTCTGGGTCAACTATGAAGGCAAACCCACTTTCCCTTCAGTATTTTGCTGCATTTGGCAGAAATCAGCTCATTCGGCCTGAAAATGCTTTTAAGCGCATAAAAACTTACACTCTTGATTTCTGGCTAAATAAAGGCTGTTGCAATGATATTTCCATGCTGAACTGAGTTGTTCTGGGTCAACTATGAAGGCAAACCCACTTTCCTTTCAGTATTTTGCTGCAATTGGCAGAAACAAGCATATTTGCTCATTCGGCCTGAAAATGCTTTTAAGCGCATAAAAACTTACACTCTTGATTTCTGGCTAAATAAAAGCCGTTGCAATGATATTTCCATGCTGAACTGAGTTGTTCTGGGTCAACTATGAAGGCAAACCCACTTTCCCTTCAGTATTTTTGCTGCATTTGGCAGAAACAAGCATATTTGCTCATTCGGCCTGAAAATGCTTTTAAGCGCATAAAAACTTACACTCTTGATTTCTGGCTAAATAAAAGCTGTTGCAATGATATTTCCATGCTGAACTGAGTTGTTCTGGGTCAACTATGAAGGCAAACCCACTTTCCCTTCAGTATTTTGCTGCATTTGGCAGAAATCAGCTCATTCGGCCTGAAAATGCCTTTAAGCGCATAAAATCTTACACTCTTGATTTCTGGCTAAATAAAAGCTGTTGCAATGATATTTCCATGCTGAACTGAGTTGTTCTGGGTCATTTATAAAGGCAAACCCACTTTCCTTTCAGTATTTTGCTGCAATTGGCAGAAACAACCATATTTGATCATTCGGCCTGAAAATGCTTTTAAGTGCATAAAAACTTACACTCTTGATTTCTGGCTAAATAAAAGCTGTTGCAATGATATTTCCATGCTGAACTGAGTTGTTCTGGGTCAACTATGAAGGCAAACCCACTTTCCTTTCAGTATTTTGCTGCAATTGGCAGAAACAACCATATTTGATCATTCGGCCTGAAAATGCTTTTAAGCGCATAAAAACTTACACTCTTGATTTCTGGCTAAATAAAAGCTGTTGCAATGATATTTCCATGCTGAACTGAGTTGTTCTGGGTCAACTATGAAGGCAAACCCACTTTCCTTTCAGTATTTTGCTGCAATTGGCAGAAACAACCATATTTGATCATTCGGCCTGAAAATGCTTTTAAGCGCATAAAAACTTACACTCTTGATTTCTGGCTAAATAAAAGCTGTTGCAATGATATTTCCATGCTGAACTGAGTTGTTCTGGGTCAACTATGAAGGCAAACCCACTTTCCTTTCAGTATTTTGCTGCAATTGGCAGAAACAAGCATATTTGCTCATTCGGCCTGAAAATGCTTTTAAGCGCATAAAAACTTACACTCTTGATTTCTGGCTAAATAAAGGCTGTTGCAATGATATTTCCATGCTGAACTGAGTTGTTCTGGGTCAACTATGAAGGCAAACCCACTTTCCTTTCAGTATTTTGCTGCAATTGGCAGAAACAAGCATATTTGCTCATTCGGCCTGAAAATGCTTTTAAGCGCATAAAAACTTACACTCTTGATTTCTGGCTAAATAAAAGCTGTTGCAATGATATTTCCATGCTGAACTGAGTTGTTCTGGGTCAACTATGAAGGCAAACCCACTTTCCCTTCAGTATTTTGCTGCATTTGGCAGAAATCAGGTCATTCGGCCTGAAAATGCTTTTAAGCGCATAAAAACTTACACTCTTGATTTCTGGCTAAATAAAAGCTGTTGCAATGATATTTCCATGCTGAACTGAGTTGTTCTGGGTCAACTATGAAGGCAAACCCACTTTCCTTTCAGTATTTTGCTGCAATTGGCAGAAACAAGCATATTTGCTCATTCGGCCTGAAAGTGCTTTTAAGCGCATAAAAACTTACACTCTTGATTTCTGGCTAAATAAAAGCTGTTGCAATGATATTTCCATGCTGAACTGAGTTGTTCTGGGTCAACTATGAAGGCAAACCCACTTTCCCTTCAGTACTTTGCTGCATTTGGCAGAAATCAGCTCATTCGGCCTGAAAATACTTTTAAGTGCATAAAAACTTACACTCTTGATTTCTGGCTAAATAAAAGCTGTTGCAATGATATTTCCATGCTGAACTGAGTTGTTCTGGGTCATTTATAAAGGCAAACCCACTTTCCTTTCAGTATTTTGCTGCAATTGGCAGAAACAAGCATATTTGCTCATTCGGCCTGAAAATGCTTTTAAGCGCATAAAAACTTACACTCTTGATTTCTGGCTAAATAAAAGCTGTTGCAATGATATTTCCATGCTGAACTGAGTTGTTCTGGGTCAACTATGAAGGCAAACCCACTTTCCCTTCAGTATTTTTGCTGCAATTGGCAGAAACAAGCATATTTGCTCATTCGGCCTGAAAATGCTTTTAAGCGCATAAAAACTTACACTCTTGATTTCTGGCTAAATAAAAGCTGTTGCAATGATATTTCCATGCTGAACTGAGTTGTTCTGGGTCAACTATGAAGGCAAACCCACTTTCCCTTCAGTATTTTGCTGCATTTGGCAGAAATCAGCTCATTCGACCTGAAAAGGCTTTTAAGCGCATAAAAACTTACACTCTTGATTTCTGGCTAAATAAAAGCTGTTGCAATGATATTTCCATGCTGAACTGAGTTGTTCTGGGTCAACTATGAAGGCAAACCCACTTTCCCTTCAGTATTTTGCTGCATTTGGCAGAAATCAGCTCATTCGGCCTGAAAATGCTTTTAAGCGCATAAAAACTTACACTCTTGATTTCTGGCTAAATAAAAGCTGTTGCAATGATAATTCCATGCTGAACTGAGTTGTTCTGGGTCAACTATGAAGGCAAACCCACTTTCCTTTCAGTATTTTGCTGCAATTGGCAGAAACAAGCATATTTGCTCATTCGGCCTGAAAATGCTTTTAAGCGCATAAAAACTTACACTCTTGATTTCTGGCTAAATAAAAGCTGTTGCAATGATAATTCCATGCTGAACTGAGTTGTTCTGGGTCAACTATGAAGGCAAACCCACTCTCCCTTCAGTATTTTGCTCCATTTGTCAGAAATCAGCTCATAAGTCCTGAAAATGCTTTTAAGCGCATAAAAACTTACACTCTTGATTTCTGGCTAAATAAAGGCTGTTGCAATGATATTTCCATGCTGAACTGAGTTGTTCTGGGTCAACTATGAAGGCAAACCCACTTTCCTTTCAGTATTTTGCTGCAATTGGCAGAAACAAGCATATTTGCTCATTCGGCCTGAAAATGCTTTTAAGCGCATAAAAACTTACACTCTTGATTTCTGGCTAAATAAAAGCTGTTGCAATGATATTTCCATGCTGAACTGAGTTGTTCTGGGTCAACTATGAAGGCAAACCCACTTTCCTTTCAGTATTTTGCTGCAATTGGCAGAAACAAGCATATTTGCTCATTCGGCCTGAAAATGCTTTTAAGCGCATAAAAACTTACACTCTTGATTTCTGGCTAAATAAAGGCTGTTGCAATGATATTTCCATGCTGAACTGAGTTGTTCTGGGTCAACTATGAAGGCAAACCCACTTTCCCTTCAGTATTTTGCTGCATTTGGCAGAAATCAGCTGATTCGGCCTGAAAATGCTTTTAAGCGCATAAAAACTTACACTCTTGATTTCTGGCTAAATAAAAGCTGTTGCAATGATATTTCCATGCTGAACTGAGTTGTTCTGGGTCAACTATGAAGGCAAACCCACTTTCCTTTCAGTATTTTGCTGCAATTGGCAGAAACAAGCATATTTGCTCATTCGGCCTGAAAATGCTTTTAAGCGCATAAAAACTTACACTCTTGATTTCTGGCTAAATAAAAGCTGTTGCAATGATATTTCCATGCTGAACTGAGTTGTTCTGGGTCAACTATGAAGGCAAACCCACTTTCCCTTCAGTATTTTGCTGCATTTGGCAGAAATCAGGTCATTCGGCCTGAAAATGCTTTTAAGCGCATAAAAACTTACACTCTTGATTTCTGGCTAAATAAAAGCTGTTGCAATGATATTTCCATGCTGAACTGAGTTGTTCTGGGTCAACTATGAAGGCAAACCCACTTTCCTTTCAGTATTTTGCTGCAATTGGCAGAAACAAGCATATTTGCTCATTCGGCCTGAAAGTGCTTTTAAGCGCATAAAAACTTACACTCTTGATTTCTGGCTAAATAAAAGCTGTTGCAATGATATTTCCATGCTGAACTGAGTTGTTCTGGGTCAACTATGAAGGCAAACCCACTTTCCCTTCAGTACTTTGCTGCATTTGGCAGAAATCAGCTCATTCGGCCTGAAAATACTTTTAAGTGCATAAAAACTTACACTCTTGATTTCTGGCTAAATAAAAGCTGTTGCAATGATATTTCCATGCTGAACTGAGTTGTTCTGGGTCATTTATAAAGGCAAACCCACTTTCCTTTCAGTATTTTGCTGCAATTGGCAGAAACAAGCATATTTGCTCATTCGGCCTGAAAATGCTTTTAAGCGCATAAAAACTTACACTCTTGATTTCTGGCTAAATAAAAGCTGTTGCAATGATATTTCCATGCTGAACTGAGTTGTTCTGGGTCAACTATGAAGGCAAACCCACTTTCCCTTCAGTATTTTTGCTGCAATTGGCAGAAACAAGCATATTTGCTCATTCGCCCTGAAAATGCTTTTAAGCGCATAAAAACTTACACTCTTGATTTCTGGCTAAATAAAAGCTGTTGCAATGATATTTCCATGCTGAACTGAGTTGTTCTGGGTCAACTATGAAGGCAAACCCACTTTCCCTTCAGTATTTTGCTGCATTTGGCAGAAATCAGCTCATTCGACCTGAAAAGGCTTTTAAGCGCATAAAAACTTACACTCTTGATTTCTGGCTAAATAAAAGCTGTTGCAATGATATTTCCATGCTGAACTGAGTTGTTCTGGGTCAACTATGAAGGCAAACCCACTTTCCCTTCAGTATTTTGCTGCATTTGGCAGAAATCAGCTCATTCGGCCTGAAAATGCTTTTAAGCGCATAAAAACTTACACTCTTGATTTCTGGCTAAATAAAAGCTGTTGCAATGATAATTCCATGCTGAACTGAGTTGTTCTGGGTCAACTATGAAGGCAAACCCACTTTCCTTTCAGTATTTTGCTGCAATTGGCAGAAACAAGCATATTTGCTCATTCGGCCTGAAAATGCTTTTAAGCGCATAAAAACTTACACTCTTGATTTCTGGCTAAATAAAAGCTGTTGCAATGATAATTCCATGCTGAACTGAGTTGTTCTGGGTCAACTATGAAGGCAAACCCACTCTCCCTTCAGTATTTTGCTCCATTTGTCAGAAATCAGCTCATAAGTCCTGAAAATGCTTTTAAGCGCATAAAAACTTACACTCTTGATTTCTGGCTAAATAAAGGCTGTTGCAATGATATTTCCATGCTGAACTGAGTTGTTCTGGGTCAACTATGAAGGCAAACCCACTTTCCTTTCAGTATTTTGCTGCAATTGGCAGAAACAAGCATATTTGCTCATTCGGCCTGAAAATGCTTTTAAGCGCATAAAAACTTACAGTCTTGATTTATGGCTAAATAAAAGCCGTTGCAATGATATTTCCATGCTGAACTGAGTTGTTCTGGGTCAACTATGAAGGCAAACCCACTTTCCTTTCAGTATTTTGCTGCAATTGGCAGAAACAAGCATATTTGCTCATTCGGCCTGAAAATGCTTTTAAGCGCAAAAAAACTTACACTCTTGATTTCTGGCTAAATAAAAGCTGTTGCAATGATATTTCCATGCTGAACTGAGTTGTTCTGGTTCAACTATGAAGGCAAACCCACTTTCCCTTCAGTATTTTTGCTGCAATTGGCAGAAACAAGCATATTTGCTCATTCGGCCTGAAAATGCTTTTAAGCGTATAAAAACTTACACTCTTGATTTCTGGCTAAATAAAAGCTGTTGCAATGATATTTCCATGCTGAACTGAGTTGTTCTGGGTCAACTATGAAGGCAAACCCACTTTCCCTTCAGTATTTTGCTGCATTTGGCAGAAATCAGCTCATTCGACCTGAAAAGGCTTTTAAGCGCATTAAAACTTACACTCTTGATTTCTGGCTAAATAAAAGCTGTTGCAATGATATTTCCATGCTGAACTGAGTTGTTCTGGGTCAACTATGAAGGCAAACCCACTTTCCCTTCAGTATTTTGCTGCATTTGGCAGAAATCAGCTCATTCGGCCTGAAAATGCTTTTAAGCGCATAAAAACTTACACTCTTGATTTCTGGCTAAATAAAAGCTGTTGCAATGATAATTCCATGCTGAACTGAGTTGTTCTGGGTCAACTATGAAGGCAAACCCAATCTCCCTTCAGTATTTTGCTCCATTTGTCAGAAATCAGCTCATAAGGCCTGAAAATGCTTTTAAGCGCATAAAAACTTACACTCTTGATTTCTGGCTAAATAAAGGCTGTTGCAATGATATTTCCATGCTGAACTGAGTTGTTCTGGGTCAACTATGAAGGCAAACCCACTTTCCCTTCAGTATTTTTGCTGCATTTGGCAGAAACAAGCATATTTGCTCATTCGGCCTGAAAATGCTTTTAAGCGCATAAAAACTTACACTCTTGATTTCTGGCTAAATAAAAGCTGTTGCAATGATATTTCCATGCTGAACTGAGTTGTTCTGGGTCAACTATGAAGGCAAACCCACTTTCCCTTCAGTATTTTGCTGCATTTGGCAGAAATCAGCTCATTCGGCCTGAAAATGCTTTTAAGCGCATAAAAACTTACACTCTTGATTTCTGGCTAAATAAAGGCTGTTGCAATGATATTTCCATGCTGAACTGAGTTGTTCTGGGTCAACTATGAAGGCAAACCCACTTTCCTTTCAGTATTTTGCTGCAATTGGCAGAAACAAGCATATTTGCTCATTCGGCCTGAAAATGCTTTTAAGCGCATAAAAACTTACACTCTTGATTTCTGGCTAAATAAAAGCCGTTGCAATGATATTTCCATGCTGAACTGAGTTGTTCTGGGTCAACTATGAAGGCAAACCCACTTTCCCTTCAGTATTTTTGCTGCATTTGGCAGAAACAAGCATATTTGCTCATTCGGCCTGAAAATGCTTTTAAGCGCATAAAAACTTACACTCTTGATTTCTGGCTAAATAAAAGCTGTTGCAATGATATTTCCATGCTGAACTGAGTTGTTCTGGGTCAACTATGAAGGCAAACCCACTTTCCCTTCAGTATTTTGCTGCATTTGGCAGAAATCAGCTCATTCGGCCTGAAAATGCCTTTAAGCGCATAAAATCTTACACTCTTGATTTCTGGCTAAATAAAAGCTGTTGCAATGATATTTCCATGCTGAACTGAGTTGTTCTGGGTCATTTATAAAGGCAAACCCACTTTCCTTTCAGTATTTTGCTGCAATTGGCAGAAACAACCATATTTGATCATTCGGCCTGAAAATGCTTTTAAGTGCATAAAAACTTACACTCTTGATTTCTGGCTAAATAAAAGCTGTTGCAATGATATTTCCATGCTGAACTGAGTTGTTCTGGGTCAACTATGAAGGCAAACCCACTTTCCTTTCAGTATTTTGCTGCAATTGGCAGAAACAACCATATTTGATCATTCGGCCTGAAAATGCTTTTAAGCGCATAAAAACTTACACTCTTGATTTCTGGCTAAATAAAAGCTGTTGCAATGATATTTCCATGCTGAACTGAGTTGTTCTGGGTCAACTATGAAGGCAAACCCACTTTCCTTTCAGTATTTTGCTGCAATTGGCAGAAACAACCATATTTGATCATTCGGCCTGAAAATGCTTTTAAGCGCATAAAAACTTACACTCTTGATTTCTGGCTAAATAAAAGCTGTTGCAATGATATTTCCATGCTGAACTGAGTTGTTCTGGGTCAACTATGAAGGCAAACCCACTTTCCTTTCAGTATTTTGCTGCAATTGGCAGAAACAAGCATATTTGCTCATTCGGCCTGAAAATGCTTTTAAGCGCATAAAAACTTACACTCTTGATTTCTGGCTAAATAAAGGCTGTTGCAATGATATTTCCATGCTGAACTGAGTTGTTCTGGGTCAACTATGAAGGCAAACCCACTTTCCTTTCAGTATTTTGCTGCAATTGGCAGAAACAAGCATATTTGCTCATTCGGCCTGAAAATGCTTTTAAGCGCATAAAAACTTACACTCTTGATTTCTGGCTAAATAAAAGCTGTTGCAATGATATTTCCATGCTGAACTGAGTTGTTCTGGGTCAACTATGAAGGCAAACCCACTTTCCCTTCAGTATTTTGCTGCATTTGGCAGAAATCAGGTCATTCGGCCTGAAAATGCTTTTAAGCGCATAAAAACTTACACTCTTGATTTCTGGCTAAATAAAAGCTGTTGCAATGATATTTCCATGCTGAACTGAGTTGTTCTGGGTCAACTATGAAGGCAAACCCACTTTCCTTTCAGTATTTTGCTGCAATTGGCAGAAACAAGCATATTTGCTCATTCGGCCTGAAAGTGCTTTTAAGCGCATAAAAACTTACACTCTTGATTTCTGGCTAAATAAAAGCTGTTGCAATGATATTTCCATGCTGAACTGAGTTGTTCTGGGTCAACTATGAAGGCAAACCCACTTTCCCTTCAGTACTTTGCTGCATTTGGCAGAAATCAGCTCATTCGGCCTGAAAATACTTTTAAGTGCATAAAAACTTACACTCTTGATTTCTGGCTAAATAAAAGCTGTTGCAATGATATTTCCATGCTGAACTGAGTTGTTCTGGGTCATTTATAAAGGCAAACCCACTTTCCTTTCAGTATTTTGCTGCAATTGGCAGAAACAAGCATATTTGCTCATTCGGCCTGAAAATGCTTTTAAGCGCATAAAAACTTACACTCTTGATTTCTGGCTAAATAAAAGCTGTTGCAATGATATTTCCATGCTGAACTGAGTTGTTCTGGGTCAACTATGAAGGCAAACCCACTTTCCCTTCAGTATTTTTGCTGCAATTGGCAGAAACAAGCATATTTGCTCATTCGGCCTGAAAATGCTTTTAAGCGCATAAAAACTTACACTCTTGATTTCTGGCTAAATAAAAGCTGTTGCAATGATATTTCCATGCTGAACTGAGTTGTTCTGGGTCAACTATGAAGGCAAACCCACTTTCCCTTCAGTATTTTGCTGCATTTGGCAGAAATCAGCTCATTCGACCTGAAAAGGCTTTTAAGCGCATAAAAACTTACACTCTTGATTTCTGGCTAAATAAAAGCTGTTGCAATGATATTTCCATGCTGAACTGAGTTGTTCTGGGTCAACTATGAAGGCAAACCCACTTTCCCTTCAGTATTTTGCTGCATTTGGCAGAAATCAGCTCATTCGGCCTGAAAATGCTTTTAAGCGCATAAAAACTTACACTCTTGATTTCTGGCTAAATAAAAGCTGTTGCAATGATAATTCCATGCTGAACTGAGTTGTTCTGGGTCAACTATGAAGGCAAACCCACTTTCCTTTCAGTATTTTGCTGCAATTGGCAGAAACAAGCATATTTGCTCATTCGGCCTGAAAATGCTTTTAAGCGCATAAAAACTTACACTCTTGATTTCTGGCTAAATAAAAGCTGTTGCAATGATAATTCCATGCTGAACTGAGTTGTTCTGGGTCAACTATGAAGGCAAACCCACTCTCCCTTCAGTATTTTGCTCCATTTGTCAGAAATCAGCTCATAAGTCCTGAAAATGCTTTTAAGCGCATAAAAACTTACACTCTTGATTTCTGGCTAAATAAAGGCTGTTGCAATGATATTTCCATGCTGAACTGAGTTGTTCTGGGTCAACTATGAAGGCAAACCCACTTTCCTTTCAGTATTTTGCTGCAATTGGCAGAAACAAGCATATTTGCTCATTCGGCCTGAAAATGCTTTTAAGCGCATAAAAACTTACACTCTTGATTTCTGGCTAAATAAAAGCTGTTGCAATGATATTTCCATGCTGAACTGAGTTGTTCTGGGTCAACTATGAAGGCAAACCCACTTTCCTTTCAGTATTTTGCTGCAATTGGCAGAAACAAGCATATTTGCTCATTCGGCCTGAAAATGCTTTTAAGCGCATAAAAACTTACACTCTTGATTTCTGGCTAAATAAAGGCTGTTGCAATGATATTTCCATGCTGAACTGAGTTGTTCTGGGTCAACTATGAAGGCAAACCCACTTTCCCTTCAGTATTTTGCTGCATTTGGCAGAAATCAGCTGATTCGGCCTGAAAATGCTTTTAAGCGCATAAAAACTTACACTCTTGATTTCTGGCTAAATAAAAGCTGTTGCAATGATATTTCCATGCTGAACTGAGTTGTTCTGGGTCAACTATGAAGGCAAACCCACTTTCCTTTCAGTATTTTGCTGCAATTGGCAGAAACAAGCATATTTGCTCATTCGGCCTGAAAATGCTTTTAAGCGCATAAAAACTTACACTCTTGATTTCTGGCTAAATAAAAGCTGTTGCAATGATATTTCCATGCTGAACTGAGTTGTTCTGGGTCAACTATGAAGGCAAACCCACTTTCCCTTCAGTATTTTGCTGCATTTGGCAGAAATCAGGTCATTCGGCCTGAAAATGCTTTTAAGCGCATAAAAACTTACACTCTTGATTTCTGGCTAAATAAAAGCTGTTGCAATGATATTTCCATGCTGAACTGAGTTGTTCTGGGTCAACTATGAAGGCAAACCCACTTTCCTTTCAGTATTTTGCTGCAATTGGCAGAAACAAGCATATTTGCTCATTCGGCCTGAAAGTGCTTTTAAGCGCATAAAAACTTACACTCTTGATTTCTGGCTAAATAAAAGCTGTTGCAATGATATTTCCATGCTGAACTGAGTTGTTCTGGGTCAACTATGAAGGCAAACCCACTTTCCCTTCAGTACTTTGCTGCATTTGGCAGAAATCAGCTCATTCGGCCTGAAAATACTTTTAAGTGCATAAAAACTTACACTCTTGATTTCTGGCTAAATAAAAGCTGTTGCAATGATATTTCCATGCTGAACTGAGTTGTTCTGGGTCATTTATAAAGGCAAACCCACTTTCCTTTCAGTATTTTGCTGCAATTGGCAGAAACAAGCATATTTGCTCATTCGGCCTGAAAATGCTTTTAAGCGCATAAAAACTTACACTCTTGATTTCTGGCTAAATAAAAGCTGTTGCAATGATATTTCCATGCTGAACTGAGTTGTTCTGGGTCAACTATGAAGGCAAACCCACTTTCCCTTCAGTATTTTTGCTGCAATTGGCAGAAACAAGCATATTTGCTCATTCGCCCTGAAAATGCTTTTAAGCGCATAAAAACTTACACTCTTGATTTCTGGCTAAATAAAAGCTGTTGCAATGATATTTCCATGCTGAACTGAGTTGTTCTGGGTCAACTATGAAGGCAAACCCACTTTCCCTTCAGTATTTTGCTGCATTTGGCAGAAATCAGCTCATTCGACCTGAAAAGGCTTTTAAGCGCATAAAAACTTACACTCTTGATTTCTGGCTAAATAAAAGCTGTTGCAATGATATTTCCATGCTGAACTGAGTTGTTCTGGGTCAACTATGAAGGCAAACCCACTTTCCCTTCAGTATTTTGCTGCATTTGGCAGAAATCAGCTCATTCGGCCTGAAAATGCTTTTAAGCGCATAAAAACTTACACTCTTGATTTCTGGCTAAATAAAAGCTGTTGCAATGATAATTCCATGCTGAACTGAGTTGTTCTGGGTCAACTATGAAGGCAAACCCACTTTCCTTTCAGTATTTTGCTGCAATTGGCAGAAACAAGCATATTTGCTCATTCGGCCTGAAAATGCTTTTAAGCGCATAAAAACTTACACTCTTGATTTCTGGCTAAATAAAAGCTGTTGCAATGATAATTCCATGCTGAACTGAGTTGTTCTGGGTCAACTATGAAGGCAAACCCACTCTCCCTTCAGTATTTTGCTCCATTTGTCAGAAATCAGCTCATAAGTCCTGAAAATGCTTTTAAGCGCATAAAAACTTACACTCTTGATTTCTGGCTAAATAAAGGCTGTTGCAATGATATTTCCATGCTGAACTGAGTTGTTCTGGGTCAACTATGAAGGCAAACCCACTTTCCTTTCAGTATTTTGCTGCAATTGGCAGAAACAAGCATATTTGCTCATTCGGCCTGAAAATGCTTTTAAGCGCATAAAAACTTACAGTCTTGATTTATGGCTAAATAAAAGCCGTTGCAATGATATTTCCATGCTGAACTGAGTTGTTCTGGGTCAACTATGAAGGCAAACCCACTTTCCTTTCAGTATTTTGCTGCAATTGGCAGAAACAACCATATTTGATCATTCGGCCTGAAAATGCTTTTAAGCGCATAAAAACTTACACTCTTGATTTCTGGCTAAATAAAAGCTGTTGCAATGATATTTCCATGCTGAACTGAGTTGTTCTGGGTCAACTATGAAGGCAAACCCACTTTCCCTTCAGTATTTTTGCTGCATTTGGCAGAAACAAGCATATTTGCTCATTCGGCCTGAAAATGCTTTTAAGCGCATAAAAACTTACACTCTTGATTTCTGGCTAAATAAAAGCTGTTGCAATGATATTTCCATGCTGAACTGAGTTGTTCTGGGTCAACTATGAAGGCAAACCCACTTTCCCTTCAGTATTTTGCTGCATTTGGCAGAAATCAGCTCATTCGACCTGAAAATGCTTTTAAGCGCATAAAAACTTACACTCTTGATTTCTGGCTAAATAAAAGCTGTTGCAATGATATTTCCATGCTGAACTGAGTTGTTCTGGGTCAAGTATGAAGGCAAACCCACTTTCCTTTCAGTATTTTGCTGCAATTGGCAGAAATCAGGTCATTCGGCCTGAAAATGCTTTTAAGCGCATAAAAACTTACACTCTTGATTTCTGGCTAAATAAAAGCTGTTGCAATGATATTTCCATGCTGAACTGAGTTGTTCTGGGTCAACTATGAAGGCAAACCCACTTTCCCTTCAGTATTTTTGCTGCATTTGGCAGAAACAAGCATATTTGCTCATTCGGCCTGAAAATGCTTTTAAGCGCATAAAAACTTACACTCTTGATTTCTGGCTAAATAAAAGCTGTTGCAATGATATTTCCATGCTGAACTGAGTTGTTCTGGGTCAACTATGAAGGCAAACCCACTTTCCCTTCAGTATTTTGCTGCATTTGGCAGAAATCAGCTCATTCGACCTGAAAATGCTTTTAAGCGCATAAAAACTTACACTCTTGATTTCTGGCTAAATAAAAGCTGTTGCAATGATATTTCCATGCTGAACTGAGTTGTTCTGGGTCAAGTATGAAGGCAAACCCACTTTCCTTTCAGTATTTTGCTGCAATTGGCAGAAATCAGGTCATTCGGCCTGAAAATGCTTTTAAGCGCATAAAAACTTACACTCTTGATTTCTGGCTAAATAAAAGCTGTTGCAATGATATTTCCATGCTGAACTGAGTTGTTCTGGGTCAACTATGAAGGCAAACCCACTTTCCTTTCAGTATTTTGCTGCAATTGGCAGAAACAAGCATATTTGCTCATTCGGCCTGAAAGTGCTTTTAAGCGCATAAAAACTTACACTCTTGATTTCTGGCTAAATAAAAGCTGTTGCAATGATATTTCCATGCTGAACTGAGTTGTTCTGGGTCAACTATGAAGGCAAACCCACTTTCCCTTCAGTATTTTGCTGCATTTGGCAGAAATCAGCTCATTCGGCCTGAAAAGGCTTTTAAGCGCATAAAAACTTACACTCTTGATTTCTGGCTAAATAAAAGCTGTTGCAATGATATTTCCATGCTGAACTGGTTTGTTCTGGGTCAACTATGAAGGCAAACCCACTTTCCTTTCAGTATTTTGCTGCAATTGGCAGAAACAAGCATATTTGCTCATTCGGCCTGAAAGTGCTTTTAAACGCATAAAAACTTACACTCTTGATTTCTGGCTAAATAAAAGCTGTTGCAATGATATTTCCATGCTGAACTGAGTTGTTCTGGGTCAACTATGAAGGCAAACCCACTTTCCTTTCAGTATTTTGCTGCAATTGGCAGAAATCAGGTCATTCGGCCTGAAAATGCTTTTAAGCGCATAAAAACTTACACTCTTGATTTCTGGCTAAATAAAAGCTGTTGCAATGATATTTCCATGCTGAACTGAGTTGTTCTGGGTCAACTATGAAGGCAAACCCACTTTCCTTTCAGTATTTTGCTGCAATTGGCAGAAACAAGCATATTTGCTCATTCGGCCTGAAAGTGCTTTTAAGCGCATAAAAACTTACACTCTTGATTTCTGGCTAAATAAAAGCTGTTGCAATGATATTTCCATGCTGAACTGAGTTGTTCTGGGTCAACTATGAAGGCAAACCCACTTTCCCTTCAGTATTTTGCTGCATTTGGCAGAAATCAGCTCATTCGGCCTGAAAATGCTTTTAAGCACATAAAAACTTACACTCTTGATTTCTGGCTAAATAAATGCTGTTGCAATGATATTTCCATGCTGAACTGAGTTGTTCTGGGTCAACTATGAAGGCAAACCCACTTTCCTTTCAGTATTTTGCTGCAATTGGCAGAAACAACCATATTTGATCATTCGGCCTGAAAATGCTTTTAAGCGCATAAAAACTTACACTCTTGATTTCTGGCGAAATAAAAGCTGTTGCAATGATATTTCCATGCTGAACTGAGTTGTTCTGGGTCAACTATGAAGGCAAACCCACTTTCCTTTCAGTATTTTGCTGCAATTGGCAGAAACAACCATATTTGCTCATTCGGCCTGAAAATGCTATTAAGCGCATAAAAACTTACACTCTTGATTTCTGGCTAAATAAAAGCCGTTGCAATGATATTTCCATGCTGAACTGAGTTGTTCTGGGTCAACTATGAAGGCAAACCCACTTTCCCTTCAGTATTTTTGCTGCATTTGGCAGAAACAAGCATATTTGCTCATTCGACCTGAAAATGCTTTTAAGCGCATAAAAACTTACACTCTTGATTTCTGGCTAAATAAAAGCTGTTGCAATGATAATTCCATGCTGAACTGAGTTGTTCTGGGTCAACTATGAAGGCAAACCCACTTTCCTTTCAGTATTTTGCTGCAATTGGCAGAAACAAGCATATTTGCTCATTCGGCCTGAAAATGCTTTTAAGCGCATAAAAACTTACACTCTTGATTTCTGGCTAAATAAAAGCTGTTGCAATGATATTTCCATGCTGAACTGAGTTGTTCTGGGTCAACTATGAAGGCAAACCCACTTTCCTTTCAGTATTTTGCTGCAATTGGCAGAAACAAGCATATTTGCTCATTCGGCCTGAAAATGCTTTTAAGCGCATAAAAACTTACACTCTTGATTTCTGGCTAAATAAAAGCTGTTGCAATGATATTTCCATGCTGAACTGAGTTGTTCTGGGTCAACTATGAAGGCAAACCCACTTTCCTTTCAGTATTTTGCTGCAATTGGCAGAAACAAGCATATTTGCTCATTCGGCCTGAAAATGCTTTTAAGCGCATAAAAACTTACACTCTTGATTTCTGGCTAAATAAAAGCCGTTGCAATGATATTTCCATGCTGAACTGAGTTGTTCTGGGTCAACTATGAAGGCAAACCCACTTTCCTTTCAGTATTTTGCTGCAATTGGCAGAAACAACCATATTTGATCATTTGGCCTGAAAATGCTTTTAAGCGCATAAAAACTTACACTCTTGATTTCTGGCTAAATAAAAGCTGTTGCAATGATATTTCCATGCTGAACTGAGTTGTTCTGGGTCAACTATGAAGGCAAACCCACTTTCCCTTCAGTATTTTTGCTGCATTTGGCAGAAACAAGCATATTTGCTCATTCGGCCTGAAAATGCTTTTAAGCGCATAAAAACTTACACTCTTGATTTCTGGCTAAATAAAAGCTGTTGCAATGATATTTCCATGCTGAACTGAGTTGTTCTGGGTCAACTATGAAGGCAAACCCACTTTCCCTTCAGTATTTTGCTGCATTTGGCAGAAATCAGCTCATTCGGCCTGAAAATGCTTTTAAGCGCATAAAAACTTACACTCTTGATTTCTGGCTAAATAAAAGCTGTTGCAATGATATTTCCATGCTGAACTGAGTTGTTCTGGGTCAAGTATGAAGGCAAACCCACTTTCCTTTCAGTATTTTGCTGCAATTGGCAGAAATCAGGTCATTCGGCCTGAAAATGCTTTTAAGCGCATAAAAACTTACACTCTTGATTTCTGGCTAAATAAAAGCTGTTGCAATGATATTTCCATGCTGAACTGAGTTGTTCTGGGTCAACTATGAAGGCAAACCCACTTTCCTTTCAGTATTTTGCTGCAATTGGCAGAAACAAGCATATTTGCTCATTCGGCCTGAAAGTGCTTTTAAGCGCATAAAAACTTACACTCTTGATTTCTGGCTAAATAAAAGCTGTTGCAATGATATTTCCATGCTGAACTGAGTTGTTCTGGGTCAACTATGAAGGCAAACCCACTTTCCCTTCAGTATTTTGCTGCATTTGGCAGAAATCAGCTCATTCGGCCTGAAAAGGCTTTTAAGCGCATAAAAACTTACACTCTTGATTTCTGGCTAAATAAAAGCTGTTGCAATGATATTTCCATGCTGAACTGGTTTGTTCTGGGTCAACTATGAAGGCAAACCCACTTTCCTTTCAGTATTTTGCTGCAATTGGCAGAAACAAGCATATTTGCTCATTCGGCCTGAAAGTGCTTTTAAACGCATAAAAACTTACACTCTTGATTTCTGGCTAAATAAAAGCTGTTGCAATGATATTTCCATGCTGAACTGAGTTGTTCTGGGTCAACTATGAAGGCAAACCCACTTTCCCTTCAGTATTTTGCTGCATTTGGCAGAAATCAGCTCATTCGGCCTGAAAATGCTTTTAAGCGCATACAAACTTACACTCTTGATTTCTGGCTAAATAAAAGCTGTTGCAATGATATTTCCATGCTGAACTTAGATGTTCTGGGTCAACTATGAAGGCAATCCCACTTTCCTTTCAGTATTTTTGCTGCAATTGGCAGAAACAAGCATATTTGCTCATTCGGCCTGAAAATGCTTTTAAGCGCATAAAAACTTACACTCTTGATTTCTGGCTAAATAAAAGCTGTTGCAATGATATTTCCATGCTGAACTGAGTTGTTCTGGGTCAACTATGAAGGCAAACCCACTTTCCCTTCAGTATTTTGCTGCATTTGGCAGAAATCAGCTCATTCGGCCTGAAAATGCTTTTAAGCGCATAAAAACTTACACTCTTGATTTCTGGCTAAATAAAAGCTGTTGCAATGATAATTCCATGCTGAACTGAGTTGTTCTGGGTCAACTATGAAGGCAAACCCACTTTCCTTTCAGTATTTTGCTGCAATTGGCAGAAACAAGCATATTTGCTCATTCGGCCTGAAAGTGCTTTTAAACGCATAAAAACTTACACTCTTGATTTCTGGCTAAATAAAAGCTGTTGCAATGATATTTCCATGCTGAACTGAGTTGTTCTGGGTCAACTATGAAGGCAAACCCACTTTCCCTTCAGTATTTTGCTGCATTTGGCAGAAATCAGCTCATTCGGCCTGAAAATGCTTTTAAGCGCATAAAAACTTACACTCTTGATTTCTGGCTAAATAAAAGCTGTTGCAATGATATTTCCATGCTGAACTGAGTTGTTCTGGGTCAACTATGAAGGCAAACCCACTTTCCTTTCAGTATTTTGCTGCAATTGGCAGAAACAAGCATATTTGCTCATTCGGCCTGAAAATGCTTTTAAGCGCATAAAAACTTACACTCTTGATTTCTGGCTAAATAAAAGCTGTTGCAATGATATTTCCATGCTGAACTGAGTTGTTCTGGGTCAACTATGAAGGCAAACCCACTTTCCTTTCAGTATTTTGCTGCAATTGGCAGAAACAAGCATATTTGCTCATTCGGCCTGAAAATGCTTTTAAGCGCATAAAAACTTACACTCTTGATTTCTGGCTAAATAAAAGCTGTTGCAATGATATTTCCATGCTGAACTGAGTTGTTCTGGGTCAACTATGAAGGCAAACCCACTTTCCTTTCAGTATTTTGCTGCAATTGGCAGAAACAAGCATATTTGCTCATTCGGCCTGAAAATGCTTTTAAGCGCATAAAAACTTACACTCTTGATTTCTGGCTAAATAAAAGCCGTTGCAATGATATTTCCATGCTGAACTGAGTTGTTCTGGGTCAACTATGAAGGCAAACCCACTTTCCTTTCAGTATTTTGCTGCAATTGGCAGAAACAACCATATTTGATCATTTGGCCTGAAAATGCTTTTAAGCGCATAAAAACTTACACTCTTGATTTCTGGCTAAATAAAAGCTGTTGCAATGATATTTCCATGCTGAACTGAGTTGTTCTGGGTCAACTATGAAGGCAAACCCACTTTCCTTTCAGTATTTTGCTGCAATTGGCAGAATTCAGCTCATTCGGCCTGAAAATACTTTTAAGCGCATAAAAACTTACACTCTTGATTTCTGGCTAAATAAAAGCTGTTGCAATGATATTTCCATGCTGAACTGAGTTGTTCTGGGTCAACTATGAAGGCAAACCCACTTTCCTTTCAGTATTTTGTTGCAATTGGCAGAAACTAGCATAGTTGATCATTCGGCCTGAAAATGCTTTTAAGCGCATAAAAACTTACACTCTTGATTTCTGGCTAAATAAAAGCTGTTGCAATGATATTTCCATGCTGAACTGAGTTTTTCTGGTTCAACTATCAAGGCAAACCCACTTTCCCTTCAGTATTTTGCTGCATTTGGCAGAAATCAGCTCATTCGGCCTGAAAATGCTTTTAAGCGCATAAAATCTTACACTCTTGATGTCTGGCTAAATAAAAGCTGTTGCAATGATATTTCCATGCTGAACTGAGTTGTTCTGGGTCATTTATAAAGGCAAACCCACTTTCCTTTCAGTATTTTGCTGCAATTGGCAGAAACAACCATATTTTATCATTCGGCCTGAAAATGCTTTTAAGCGCATAAAAACTTACACTCTTGATTTCTGGCTAAATAAAAGCTGTTGCTATGATATTTCCATGCTGAACTGAGTTGTTCTGGGTCAACTATGAAGGCAAACCCACTTTCCTTTCAGTATTTTGCTGCAATTGGCAGAAACAAGCATATTTGCTCATTCGGCCTGAAAATGCTTTTAAGCGCATAAAAACTTACACTCTTGATTTCTGGCTAAATAAAAGCCGTTGCAATGATATTTCCATGCTGAACTGAGTTGTTCTGGGTCAACTATGAAGGCAAACCCACTTTCCTTACAGTATTTTGCTGCAATTGGCAGAAATAACCATATTTGATCATTCGGCCGGAAAATGCTTTTAAGCGCATAAAAACTTACACTCTTGATTTCTGGCTAAATAAAAGCCGTTGCAATGATATTTCCATGCTGAACTGAGTTGTTCTGGGTCAACTATGAAGGCAAACCCACTTTCCTTTCAGCATTTTGCTGCAATTGGCAGAAACAACCATATTTGATCATTCGGCCTGAAAATGCTTTTAAGCGCATAAAAACTTACACTCTTGATTTCTGGCTAAATAAAAGCTGTTGCAATGATATTTCCATGCTGAACTGAGTTGTTCTGGGTCAACTATGAAGGCAAACCCACTTTCCCTTCAGTATTTTTGCTGCATTTGGCAGAAACAAGCATATTTGCTCATTCGGCCTGAAAATGCTTTTAAGCGCATAAAAACTTACACTCTTGATTTCTGGCTAAATAAAAGCTGTTGCAATGATATTTCCATGCTGAACTGAGTTGTTCTGGGTCAACTATGAAGGCAAACCCACTT
The DNA here is from genome assembly GCF_033026475.1 of Channa argus. Lineage (NCBI taxonomy): Eukaryota > Metazoa > Chordata > Actinopteri > Anabantiformes > Channidae > Channa > Channa argus. The sequence continues at coordinate 128,122 of NW_027125288.1, forward strand.
TCCCTTCAGTATTTTGCTGCATTTGGCAGAAATCAGCTCATTCGGCCTGAAAATGCTTTTAGCGCATAAAAACTTACACTCTTGATTTCTGGCTAAATAAAAGCTGTTGCAATGATAATTCCATGCTGAACTGAGTTGTTCTGGGTCAACTATGAAGGCAAACCCACTTTCCTTTCAGTATTTTGCTGCAATTGGCAGAAACAAGCATATTTGCTCATTCGGCCTGAAAATGCTTTTAAGCGCATAAAAACTTACACTCTTGATTTCTGGCTAAATAAAAGCTGTTGCAATGATATTTCCATGCTGAACTGAGTTGTTCTGGGTCAACTATGAAGGCAAACCCACTTTCCTTTCAGTATTTTGCTGCAATTGGCAGAATTCAGCTCATTCGGCCTGAAAATACTTTTAAGCGCATAAAAACTTACACTCTTGATTTCTGGCTAAATAAAAGCTGTTGCAATGATATTTCCATGCTGAACTGAGTTGTTCTGGGTCAACTATGAAGGCAAACCCACTTTCCTTTCAGTATTTTGCTGCAATTGGCAGAAACTAGCATAGTTGATCATTCGGCCTGAAAATGCTTTTAAGCGCATAAAAACTTACACTCTTGATTTCTGGCTAAATAAAAGCTGTTGCAATGATATTTCCATGCTGAACTGAGTTGTTCTGGTTCAACTATCAAGGCAAACCCACTTTCCCTTCAGTATTTTGCTGCATTTGGCAGAAATCAGCTCATTCGGCCTGAAAATGCTTTTAAGCGCATAAAATCTTACACTCTTGATTTCTGGCTAAATAAAAGCTGTTGCAATGATATTTCCAAGCTGAACTGAGTTGTTCTGGGTCATTTATAAAGGCAAACCCACTTTCCTTTCAGTATTTTGCTGCAATTGGCAGAAACAACCATATTTTATCATTCGGCCTGAAAATGCTTTTAAGCGCATAAAAACTTACACTCTTGATTTCTGGCTAAATAAAAGCTGTTGCAATGATATTTCCATGCTGAACTGAGTTGTTCTGGGTCAACTATGAAGGCAAACCCACTTTCCTTTCAGTATTTTGCTGCAATTGGCAGAAACAACCATATTTGATCATTCGGCCTGAAAATGCTTTTAAGCGCATAAAAACTTACACTCTTGATTTCTGGCTAAATAAAAGCTGTTGCAATGATATTTCCATGCTGAACTGAGTTGTTCTGGGTCAACTATGAAGGCAAACCCACTTTCCCTTCAGTATTTTTGCTGCATTTGGCAGAAACAAGCATATTTGCTCATTCGGCCTGAAAATGCTTTTAAGCGCATAAAAACTTACACTCTTGATTTCTGGCTAAATAAAAGCTGTTGCAATGATATTTCCATGCTGAACTGAGTTGTTCTGGGTCAACTATGAAGGCAAACCCACTTTCCCTTCAGTATTTTGCTGCATTTGGCAGAAATCAGCTCATTCGACCTGAAAATGCTTTTAAGCGCATAAAAACTTACACTCTTGATTTCTGGCTAAATAAAAGCTGTTGCAATGATATTTCCATGCTGAACTGAGTTGTTCTGGGTCAAGTATGAAGGCAAACCCACTTTCCTTTCAGTATTTTGCTGCAATTGGCAGAAATCAGGTCATTCGGCCTGAAAATGCTTTTAAGCGCATAAAAACTTACACTCTTGATTTCTGGCTAAATAAAAGCTGTTGCAATGATATTTCCATGCTGAACTGAGTTGTTCTGGGTCAACTATGAAGGCAAACCCACTTTCCTTTCAGTATTTTGCTGCAATTGGCAGAAACAAGCATATTTGCTCATTCGGCCTGAAAATGCTTTTAAGCGCATAAAAACTTACACTCTTGATTTCTGGCTAAATAAAAGCCGTTGCAATGATATTTCCATGCTGAACTGAGTTGTTCTGGGTCAACTATGAAGGCAAACCCACTTTCCTTTCAGTATTTTGCTGCAATTGGCAGAAACAACCATATTTGATCATTCGGCCTGAAAATGCTTTTAAGCGCATAAAAACTTACACTCTTGATTTCTGGCTAACTAAAAGCTGTTGCAATGATATTTCCATGCTGAACTGAGTTGTTCTGGGTCAACTATGAAGGCAAACCCACTTTCCCTTCAGTATTTTTGCTGCATTTGGCAGAAACAAGCATATTTGCTCATTCGGCCTGAAAATGCTTTTAAGCGCATAAAAACTTACACTCTTGATTTCTGGCTAAATAAAAGCTGTTGCAATGATATTTCCATGCTGAACTGAGTTGTTCTGGGTCAACTATGAAGGCAAACCCACTTTCCCTTCAGTATTTTGCTGCATTTGGCAGAAATCAGCTCATTCGACCTGAAAATGCTTTTAAGCGCATAAAAACTTACACTCTTGATTTCTGGCTAAATAAAAGCTGTTGCAATGATATTTCCATGCTGAACTGAGTTGTTCTGGGTCAAGTATGAAGGCAAACCCACTTTCCTTTCAGTATTTTGCTGCAATTGGCAGAAATCAGGTCATTCGGCCTGAAAATGCTTTTAAGCGCATAAAAACTTACACTCTTGATTTCTGGCTAAATAAAAGCTGTTGCAATGATATTTCCATGCTGAACTGAGTTGTTCTGGGTCAACTATGAAGGCAAACCCACTTTCCTTTCAGTATTTTGCTGCAATTGGCAGAAACAAGCATATTTGCTCATTCGGCCTGAAAGTGCTTTTAAGCGCATAAAAACTTACACTCTTGATTTCTGGCTAAATAAAAGCTGTTGCAATGATATTTCCATGCTGAACTGAGTTGTTCTGGGTCAACTATGAAGGCAAACCCACTTTCCCTTCAGTATTTTGCTGCATTTGGCAGAAATCAGCTCATTCGGCCTGAAAATGCTTTTAAGCGCATAAAAACTTACACTCTTGATTTCTGGCTAAATAAAAGCTGTTGCAATGATATTTCCATGCTGAACTGGGTTGTTCTGGGTCAACTATGAAGGCAAACCCACTTTCCTTTCAGTATTTTGCTGCAATTGGCAGAAACAAGCATATTTGCTCATTCGGCCTGAAAGTGCTTTTAAACGCATAAAAACTTACACTCTTGATTTCTGGCTAAATAAAAGCTGTTGCAATGATATTTCCATGCTGAACTGAGTTGTTCTGGGTCAACTATGAAGGCAAACCCACTTTCCCTTCAGTATTTTGCTGCATTTGGCAGAATTCAGCTCATTCGGCCTGAAAATGCTTTTAAGCGCATACAAACTTACACTCTTGATTTCTGGCTAAAAAAAAGCTGTTGCAATGATACTTCCTTGCTGAACTGAGATGTTCTGGGTCAACTATGAAGGCAAACCCACTTTCCTTTCAGTATTTTTGCTGCAATTGGCAGAAACAAGCATATTTGCTCATTCGGCCTGAAAATGCTTTTAAGCGCATACAAACTTACACTCTTATATTCTGGCTAAATAAAAGCTGTTGCAATGATATTTCCATGCCAAACTGAGTTGTTCTGGGTCAACTATGAAGGCAAACCCACTTTCCCTTCAGTATTTTGCTGCAATTGGCAGAAACAAGCATTCTTGATCATTCGGCCTGAAAATGCTTTTAAGCGCATAAAAACTTACACTCTTGATTTCTGGCTAAATAAAAGCTGTTGCAATGATATTTCCATGCTGAACTGAGTTGTTCTGGGTCAACTATGAAGGCAAACTCACTTTCCTTTGAGTATTTTGCTGCAATTGGCAGAAATCAGCTCATTCGGCCTGAAAATGCTTTTAAGCGCATACAAACTTACACTCTTGATTTCTGGCTAAATAAAAGCTGTTGCAATGATATTTCCATGCTGAACTGAGTTGTTCTGGGTCAACTATGAAGGCAAACCCACTTTCCCTTCAGTATTTTGCTGCAATTGGCAGAAACAAGCATTCTTGATCATTCGGCCTGAAAATGCTTTTAAGCGCATAAAAACTTACACTCTTGATTTCTGGCTAAATAAAAGCTGTTGCAATGATATTTCCATGCTGAACTGAGTTGTTCTGGGTCAACTATGAAGGCAAACTCACTTTCCTTTGAGTATTTTGCTGCAATTGGCAGAAATCAGCTCATTCGGCCTGAAAATGCTTTTAAGCGCATAAAAACTTACACTCTTGATTTCTGGCTAAATAAAAGCTGTTGCAATGATATTTCCATGCTGAACTGAGTTGTTCTGGGTCAACTATGAAGGCAAACCCAGTTTCCTTTCAGTATTTTGCTGCAATTGGCAGCAACAAGCATATTTGCTCATTCGGCCTGAAAATGCTTTTAAGCGCACAAAAACTTACACTCTTAAATTCTGGCTAAATAAAAGCTGTTGCAATGATATTTCCATGCTAAACTGAGTTGTTCAGGGTCAACTATGAAGGCAAACCCACTTTCCTTTCAGTATTTTGCTGCAATTGGCAGAAACAAGCATATTTGATCATTCGGCCTGAAAGTGCTTTTAAGCGCATAAAAACTTACACTCTTGATTTCTGGATAAATAAAAGCTGTTACAATGATATTTCCATGCTGAACTGAGTTGTTCTGGGTCAACTATGAAGGCAAACCCACTTTCCCTTCAGTATTTTGCTGCATTTGGCAGAAATCAGCTCATTCGGCCTGAAAATGCTTTTAAGCGCATAAAAACTTACACTCTTGATTTCTGGCTAAATAAAAGCTGTTGCAATGATATTTCCATGCTGAACTGAGTTGTTCTGGGTGAACTATGAAGGCAAACCCACTTTCCCTTCAGTATTTTGCTGCATTTGGCAGAAATCAGCTCATTCGGCCTGAAAATGCTTTTAAGCGCATAAAAACTTACACTCTTGATTTCTGGCTAAATAAAAGCTGTTGCAATGATAATTCCATGCTGAACTGAGTTGTTCTGGGTCAACTATGAAGGCAAACCCACTCTCCCTTCAGTATTTTGCTCCATTTGTCAGAAATCATCTCATTAGGCCTGAAAAGGCTTTTAAGCGCCTAAAAACTTACACTCTTGATTTCTGGCTAAATAAAAGCTGTTGCAATGATATTTCCATGCTGAACTGAGTTGTTCTGGGTCAACTATGAAGGCAAACCCACTTTCCCTTCAGTATTTTGCTGCATTTGGCAGAAATCAGCTCATTCGGCCTGAAAATGCTTTTAAGCGCATAAAAACTTACACTCTTGATTTCTGGCTAAATAAAAGCTGTTGCAATGATATTTCCATGCTGAACTGAGTTGTTCTGGGTCAACTATGAAGGCAAACCCACTTTCCTTTCAGTATTTTGCTGCAATTGGCAGAAACAAGCATATTTGCTCATTCAGCCTGAAAATGCTTTTAAGCGCATAAAAACTTACACTCTTGATTTCTGGCTAAATAAAAGCTGTTGCAATGATATTTCCATGCTAAACCGAGTTATTCTGGGTCAACTATGAAGGCAAACCCACTTTCCCTTCAGTATTTTGCTGCAATTGGCATAAACAAGCATATTTGCTCATTCGGCCTGAAAATGCTTTTAAGCGCATAAAAACTTACACTCTTGATTTCTGGCTAAATAAAAGCTGTTGCAATGATATTTCCATGCTGAACTGAGTTGTTCTGGGTCAAGTATGAAGGCAAACCCACTTTCCTTTCAGTATTTTGCTGCAATTGGCAGAAATCAGGTCATTCGGCCTGAAAATGCTTTTAAGCGCATAAAAACTTACACTCTTGATTTCTGGCTAAATAAAAGCTGTTGCAATGATATTTCCATGCTGAACTGAGTTGTTCTGGGTCAACTATGAAGGCAAACCCACTTTCCTTTCAGTATTTTGCTGCAATTGGCAGAAACAAGCATATTTGCTCATTCGGCCTGAAAATGCTTTTAAGCGCATAAAAACTTACACTCTTGATTTCTGGCTAAATAAAAGCCGTTGCAATGATATTTCCATGCTGAACTGAGTTGTTCTGGGTCAACTATGAAGGCAAACCCACTTTCCTTTCAGTATTTTGCTGCAATTGGCAGAAACAACCATATTTGATCATTCGGCCTGAAAATGCTTTTAAGCGCATAAAAACTTACACTCTTGATTTCTGGCTAACTAAAAGCTGTTGCAATGATATTTCCATGCTGAACTGAGTTGTTCTGGGTCAACTATGAAGGCAAACCCACTTTCCCTTCAGTATTTTTGCTGCATTTGGCAGAAACAAGCATATTTGCTCATTCGGCCTGAAAATGCTTTTAAGCGCATAAAAACTTACACTCTTGATTTCTGGCTAAATAAAAGCTGTTGCAATGATAATTCCATGCTGAACTGAGTTGTTCTGGGTCAACTATGAAGGCAAACCCACTTTCCCTTCAGTATTTTGCTGCATTTGGCAGAAATCAGATCATTCGACCTGAAAATGCTTTTAAGCGCATAAAAACTTACACTCTTGATTTCTGGCTAAATAAAAGCTGTTGCAATGATATTTCCATGCTGAACTGAGTTGTTCTGGGTCAAGTATGAAGGCAAACCCACTTTCCTTTCAGTATTTTGCTGCAATTGGCAGAAATCAGGTCATTCGGCCTGAAAATGCTTTTAAGCGCATAAAAACTTACACTCTTGATTTCTGGCTAAATAAAAGCTGTTGCAATGATATTTCCATGCTGAACTGAGTTGTTCTGGGTCAACTATGAAGGCAAACCCACTTTCCTTTCAGTATTTTGCTGCAATTGGCAGAAACAAGCATATTTGCTCATTCGGCCTGAAAGTGCTTTTAAGCGCATAAAAACTTACACTCTTGATTTCTGGCTAAATAAAAGCTGTTGCAATGATATTTCCATGCTGAACTGAGTTGTTCTGGGTCAACTATGAAGGCAAACCCACTTTCCCTTCAGTATTTTGCTGCATTTGGCAGAAATCAGCTCATTCGGCCTGAAAATGCTTTTAAGCGCATACAAACTTACACTCTTGATTTCTGGCTAAATAAAAGCTGTTGCAATGATATTTCCATGCTAAACCGAGTTGTTCTGGGTCAACTATGAAGGCAAACCCACTTTCCCTTCAGTATTTTGCTGCAATTGGCAGAAACAAGCATATTTGATCATTCGGCCTGAAAATGCTTTTAAGCGCATAAAAACTTACACTCTTGATTTCTGGCTAAATAAAAGCTGTTGCAATGATATTTCCATGCTGAACTGAGTTGTTCTGGGTCAACTATGAAGGCAAACTCACTTTCCTTTGAGTATTTTGCTGCAATTGGCAGAAATCAGCTCATTCAGCCTGAAAATGCTTTTAAGCGCATAAAAACTTACACTCTTGATTTCTGGCTAAATAAAAGCTGTTGCAATGATATTTCCATGCTGAACTGAGTTGTTCTGGGTCAACTATGAAGGCAAACCCAGTTTCCTTTCAGTATTTTGCTGCAATTGGCAGCAACAAGCATATTTGCTCATTCGGCCTGAAAATGCTTTTAAGCGCATAAAAACTTACACTCTTAAATTCTGGCTAAATAAAAGCTGTTGCAATGATATTTCCATGCTAAACTGAGTTGTTCAGGGTCAACTATGAAGGCAAACCCACTTTCCTTTCAGTATTTTGCTGCAATTGGCAGAAACAAGCATATTTGATCATTGGGCCTGAAAGTGCTTTTAAGCGCATAAAAACTTACACTCTTGATTTCTGGATAAATAAAAGCTGTTGCAATGATATTTCCATGCTGAACTGAGTTGTTCTGGGTCAACTATGAAGGCAAACCCACTTTCCCTTCAGTATTTTGCTGCATTTGGTAGAAATCAGCTCATTCGGCCTGAAAATGCTTTTAAGCGCATAAAAACTTACACTCTTGATTTCTGGCTAAATAAAAGCTGTTGCAATGATATTTCCATGCTGAACTGAGTTGTTCTGGGTCAACTATGAAGGCAAACCCACTTTCCCTTCAGTATTTTGCTGCATTTGGCAGAAATCAGCTCATTCGGCCTGAAAATGCTTTTAAGCGCATAAAAACTTACACTCTTGATTTCTGGCTAAATAAAAGCTGTTGCAATGATAATTCCATGCTGAACTGAGTTGTTCTGGGTCAACTATGAAGGCAAACCCACTCTCCCTTCAGTATTTTGCTCCATTTGTCAGAAATCATCTCATTAGGCCTGAAAAGGCTTTTAAGCGCCTAAAAACTTACACTCTTGATTTCTGGCTAAATAAAAGCTGTTGCAATGATATTTCCATGCTGAACTGAGTTGTTCTGGGTCAACTATGAAGGCAAACCCACTTTCCCTTCAGTATTTTGCTGCATTTGGCAGAAATCAGCTCATTCGGCCTGAAAATGCTTTTAAGCGCATAAAAACTTACACTCTTGATTTCTGGCTAAATAAAAGCTGTTGCAATGATATTTCCATGCTGAACTGAGTTGTTCTGGGTCAACTATGAAGGCAAACCCACTTTCCTTTCAGTATTTTGCTGCAATTGGCAGAAACAAGCATATTTGCTCATTCAGCCTGAAAATGCTTTTAAGCGCATAAAAACTTACACTCTTGATTTCTGGCTAAATAAAAGCTGTTGCAATGATATTTCCATGCTAAACCGAGTTGTTCTGGGTCAACTATGAAGGCAAACCCACTTTCCCTTCAGTATTTTGCTGCAATTGGCAGAAACAAGCATATTTGATCATTCGGCCTGAAAATGCTTTTAAGCGCATAAAAACTTACACTCTTGATTTCTGGCTAAATAAAAGCTGTTGCAATGATATTTCCATGCTGAACTGAGTTGTTCTGGTTCAACTATGAAGGCAAAGTCACTTTCCTTTCAGTATTTTGCTGCAATTGGCAGAAATCAGCTCATTCGGCCTGAAAATGCTTTTAAGCGCATAGAAACTTACACTCTTGATTTCTGGCTAAATAAAAGCTGTTGCAATGATATTTCCATGCTAAACTGAGTTGTTCAGGGTCAACTATGAAGGCAAACCCACTTTCCTTTCAGTATTTTGCTGCAATTGGCAGAAACAAGCATATTTCATCATTCGGCCTGAAAGTGCTTTTAAGCGCATAAAAACTTACACTCTTGATTTCTGGCTAAATAAAAGCTATTGCAATGATATTTCCATGCTGAACTGAGTTGTTCTGGGTCAACTATGAAGGCAAACCCACTTTCCCTTCAGTATTTTGCTGCATTTGGCAGAAATCAGCTCATTCGGCCTGAAAATGCTTTTAAGTGCATAAAAACTTACACTCTTGATTTCTGGCTAAATAAAAGCCGTTGCAATGATATTTCCATGCTGAACTGAGTTGTTCTGGGTCAACTATGAAGGCAAACCCACTTTCCTTTCAGTATTTTGCTGCAATTGGCAGAAACAAGCATATTTGCTCTTGCGGCCTGAAAATGCTTTTAAGCGCATAAAAACTTACACTCTTAAATTCTGGCTAAATAAAAGCTGTTGCAATGATATTTCCATGCTAAACTGAGTTGTTCAGGGTCAACTATGAAGGCAAACCCACTTTCCTTTCAGTATTTTGCTGCAATTGGCAGAAACAAGCATATTTGATCATTCGGCCTGAAAGTGCTTTTAAGCGCATAAAAACTTACACTCTTGATTTCTGGCTAAATAAAAGCTGTTGCAATGATAATTCCATGCTGAACTGAGTTGTTCTGGGTCAACTATGAAGGCAAACCCACTCTCCTTCAGTATTTTGCTCCATTTGTCAGAAATCAGCTCATTAGGCCTGAAAAGGCTTTTAAGCGCCTAAAAACTTACACTCTTGATTTCTGGCTAAATAAAAGCTGTTGCAATGATATTTCCATGCTGAACTGAGTTGTTCTGGTTCAACTATGAAGGCAAACCCACTTTCCTTTCAGTATTTTGCTGCAATTGGCAGAAACAAGCATATTTGCTCATTTGGCCTGAAAATGCTATTAAGCGCATAAAAACTTACACTCTTGATTTCTGGCTAAATAAAAGCCGTTGCAATGATATTTCCATGCTGAACTGAGTTGTTCTGGGTCAACTATGACGGCAAACCCACTTTCACTTCAGTATTTTTGCTGCATTTGGCAGAAACAAGCATATTTGCTCATTCGGCCTGAAAATGCTTTTAAGCGCATAAAAACTTACACTCTTGATTTCTGGCTAAATAAAAGCTGTTGCAATGATATTTCCATGCTGAACTGAGTTGTTCTGGGTCAACTATGAAGGCAAACCCACTTTCCCTTCAGTATTTTGCTGCATTTGGCAGAAATCAGCTCATTCGACCTGAAAATGCTTTTAAGCGCATAAAAACTTACACTCTTGATTTCTGGCTAAATAAAAGCTGTTGCAATGATATTTCCATGCTGAACTGAGTTGTTCTGGGTCAACTATGAAGGCAAACCCACTTTCCTTTCAGTATTTTGCTGCAATTGGCAGAAACAAGCATATTTGCTCATTCGGCCTGAAAATGCTTTTAAGCGCATAAAAACTTACACTCTTGATTTCTGGCTAAATAAAAGCTGTTGCAATGATATTTCCATGCTGAACTGAGTTGTTCTGGGTCAACTATGAAGGCAAACCCACTTTCCTTTCAGTATTTTGCTGCAATTGGCAGAAACAAGCATATTTGCTCATTCGGCCTGAAAATGCTTTTAAGCGCATAAAAACTTACACTCTTGATTTCTGGCTAAATAAAAGCTGTTGCAATGATATTTCCATGCTGAACTGAGTTGTTCTGGGTCAACTATGAAGGCAAACCCACTTTCCTTTCAGTATTTTGCTGCAATTGGCAGAAACAAGCATATTTGCTCATTCGGCCTGAAAATGCTTTTAAGCGCATAAAAACTTACACTCTTGATTTCTGGCTAAATAAAAGCCGTTGCAATGATATTTCCATGCTGAACTGAGTTGTTCTGGGTCAACTATGAAGGCAAACCCACTTTCCTTTCAGTATTTTGCTGCAATTGGCAGAAACAACCATATTTGATCATTCGGCCTGAAAATGCTTTTAAGCGCATAAAAACTTACACTCTTGATTTCTGGCTAAATAAAAGCTGTTGCAATGATATTTCCATGCTGAACTGAGTTGTTCTGGGTCAACTATGAAGGCAAACCCACTCTCCCTTCAGTATTTTGCTCCATTTGTCAGAAATCAGCTCATAAGGCCTGAAAATGCTTTTAAGCGCATAAAAACTTACACTCTTGATTTCTGGCTAAATAAAGGCTGTTGCAATGATATTTCCATGCTGAACTGAGTTGTTCTGGGTCAACTATGAAGGCAAACCCACTTTCCTTTCAGTATTTTGCTGCAATTGGCAGAAACAAGCATATTTGCTCATTCGGCCTGAAAATGCTTTTAAGCGCATAATAACTTACACTCTTGATTTCTGGCTAAATAAAAGCTGTTGCAATGATATTTCCATGCTGAACTGAGTTGTTCTGGGTCAACTATGAAGGCAAACCCACTTTCCTTTCAGTATTTTGCTGCAATTGGCAGAAACAAGCATATTTGCTCATTCGGCCTGAAAATGCTTTTAAGCGCATAAAAACTTACACTCTTGATTTCTGGCTAAATAAAAGCTGTTGCAATGATATTTCCATGCTGAACTGAGTTGTTCTGGGTCAACTATGAAGGCAAACCCACTTTCCCTTCAGTATTTTGCTGCATTTGGCAGAAATCAGCTCATTCGGCCTGAAAATGCTTTTAAGCGCATACAAACTTACACTCTTGATTTCTGGCTAAATAAAAGCTGTTGCAATGATATTTCCATGCTGAACTGAGATGTTCTGGGTCAACTATGAAGGCAAACCCACTTTCCTTTCAGTATTTTGCTGCAATTGGCAGAAACAAGCATATTTGCTCATTCGGCCTGAAAGTGCTTTTAAACGCATAAAAACTTACACTCTTGATTTCTGGCTAAATAAAAGCTGTTGCAATGATATTTCCATGCTGAACTGAGTTGTTCTGGGTCAACTATGAAGGCAAACCCACTTTCCCTTCAGTATTTTGCTGCATTTGGCAGAAATCAGCTCATTCGGCCTGAAAATGCTTTTAAGCGCATACAAACTTACACTCTTGATTTCTGGCTAAATAAAAGCTGTTGCAATGATATTTCCATGCTGAACTGAGATGTTCTGGGTCAACTATGAAGGCAAACCCACTTTCCTTTCAGTATTTTTGCTGCAATTGGCAGAAACAAGCATATTTGCTCATTCGGCCTGAAAATGCTTTTAAGCGCATACAAACTTACACTCTTAAATTCTGGCTAAATAAAAGCTGTTGCAATGATATTTCCATGCCAAACTGAGTTGTTCTGGGTCAACTATGAAGGCAAACCCACTTTCCCTTCAGTATTTTGCTGCATTTGGCAGAAATCAGCTCATTCGGCCTTAAAATGCTTTTAAGTGCATACAAACTTACACTCTTGATTTCTGGCTAAATAAAAGCTGTTGCAATGATATTTCCATGCTGAACTGAGTTGTTCTGGGTCAACTATGAAGGCAAACCCACTTTCCTTTCAGTATTTTGCTGCAATTGGCAGAAACAAGCATATTTGCTCATTCAGCCTGAAAATGCTTTTAAGCGCATAAAAACTTACACTCTTGATTTCTGGCTAAATAAAAGCTGTTGCAATGATATTTTCATGCTAATCCGAGTTGTTCTGGGTCAACTATGAAGGCAAACCCACTTTCCCTTCAGTATTTTGCTGCAATTGGCAGAAACAAGCATATTTGATCATTCGGCCTGAAAATGCTTTTAAGCGCATAAAAACTTACACTCTTGATTTCTGGCTAAATAAAAGCTGTTGCAATGATATTTCCATGCTGAACTGAGTTGTTCTGGGTCAACTATGAAGGCAAACCCACTTTCCCTTCAGTATTTTGCTGCATTTGGCAGAAATCAGCTCATTCGGCCTGAAAATGCTTTTAAGCGCATAAAAACTTACACTCTTGATTTCTGGCTAAATAAAAGCTGTTGCAATGATATTTCCATGCTGAACTGAGTTGTTCTGGGTCAACTATGAAGGCAAACCCACTTTCCTTTCAGTATTTTGCTGCAATTGGCAGAAACAAGCATATTTGCTCATTCGGCCTGAAAATGCTTTTAAGCGCATAAAAACTTACACTCTTGATTTCTGGCTAAATAAAAGCTGTTGCAATGATATTTCCATGCTGAACTGAGTTGTTCTGGGTCAACTATGAAGGCAAACCCACTTTCCCTTCAGTATTTTGCTGCATTTGGCAGAAACAAGCATATTTGCTCTTGCGGCCTGAAAATGCTTTTAAGCGCATAAAAACTTACACTCTTAAATTCTGGCTAAATAAAAGCTGTTGCAATGATATTTCCATGCTAAACTGAGTTGTTCAGGGTCAACTATGAAGGCAAACCCACTTTCCTTTCAGTATTTTGCTGCAATTGGCAGAAACAAGCATATTTGATCATTCGGCCTGAAAGTGCTTTTAAGCGCATAAAAACTTACACTCTTGATTTCTGGCTAAATAAAAGCTGTTGCAATGATAATTCCATGCTGAACTGAGTTGTTCTGGGTCAACTATGAAGGCAAACCCACTCTCCTTCAGTATTTTGCTCCATTTGTCAGAAATCAGCTCATTAGGCCTGAAAAGGCTTTTAAGCGCCTAAAAACTTACACTCTTGATTTCTGGCTAAATAAAAGCTGTTGCAATGATATTTCCATGCTGAACTGAGTTGTTCTGGTTCAACTATGAAGGCAAACCCACTTTCCTTTCAGTATTTTGCTGCAATTGGCAGAAACAAGCATATTTGCTCATTTGGCCTGAAAATGCTATTAAGCGCATAAAAACTTACACTCTTGATTTCTGGCTAAATAAAAGCCGTTGCAATGATATTTCCATGCTGAACTGAGTTGTTCTGGGTCAACTATGACGGCAAACCCACTTTCACTTCAGTATTTTTGCTGCATTTGGCAGAAACAAGCATATTTGCTCATTCGGCCTGAAAATGCTTTTAAGCGCATAAAAACTTACACTCTTGATTTCTGGCTAAATAAAAGCTGTTGCAATGATATTTCCATGCTGAACTGAGTTGTTCTGGGTCAACTATGAAGGCAAACCCACTTTCCCTTCAGTATTTTGCTGCATTTGGCAGAAATCAGCTCATTCGACCTGAAAATGCTTTTAAGCGCATAAAAACTTACACTCTTGATTTCTGGCTAAATAAAAGCTGTTGCAATGATATTTCCATGCTGAACTGAGTTGTTCTGGGTCAACTATGAAGGCAAACCCACTTTCCTTTCAGTATTTTGCTGCAATTGGCAGAAACAAGCATATTTGCTCATTCGGCCTGAAAATGCTTTTAAGCGCATAAAAACTTACACTCTTGATTTCTGGCTAAATAAAAGCTGTTGCAATGATATTTCCATGCTGAACTGAGTTGTTCTGGGTCAACTATGAAGGCAAACCCACTTTCCTTTCAGTATTTTGCTGCAATTGGCAGAAACAAGCATATTTGCTCATTCGGCCTGAAAATGCTTTTAAGCGCATAAAAACTTACACTCTTGATTTCTGGCTAAATAAAAGCTGTTGCAATGATATTTCCATGCTGAACTGAGTTGTTCTGGGTCAACTATGAAGGCAAACCCACTTTCCTTTCAGTATTTTGCTGCAATTGGCAGAAACAAGCATATTTGCTCATTCGGCCTGAAAATGCTTTTAAGCGCATAAAAACTTACACTCTTGATTTCTGGCTAAATAAAAGCCGTTGCAATGATATTTCCATGCTGAACTGAGTTGTTCTGGGTCAACTATGAAGGCAAACCCACTTTCCTTTCAGTATTTTGCTGCAATTGGCAGAAACAACCATATTTGATCATTCGGCCTGAAAATGCTTTTAAGCGCATAAAAACTTACACTCTTGATTTCTGGCTAAATAAAAGCTGTTGCAATGATATTTCCATGCTGAACTGAGTTGTTCTGGGTCAACTATGAAGGCAAACCCACTCTCCCTTCAGTATTTTGCTCCATTTGTCAGAAATCAGCTCATAAGGCCTGAAAATGCTTTTAAGCGCATAAAAACTTACACTCTTGATTTCTGGCTAAATAAAGGCTGTTGCAATGATATTTCCATGCTGAACTGAGTTGTTCTGGGTCAACTATGAAGGCAAACCCACTTTCCTTTCAGTATTTTGCTGCAATTGGCAGAAACAAGCATATTTGCTCATTCGGCCTGAAAATGCTTTTAAGCGCATAATAACTTACACTCTTGATTTCTGGCTAAATAAAAGCTGTTGCAATGATATTTCCATGCTGAACTGAGTTGTTCTGGGTCAACTATGAAGGCAAACCCACTTTCCTTTCAGTATTTTGCTGCAATTGGCAGAATTCAGCTCATTCGGCCTGAAAATACTTTTAAGCGCATAAAAACTTACACTCTTGATTTCTGGCTAAATAAAAGCTGTTGCAATGATATTTCCATGCTGAACTGAGTTGTTCTGGTTCAACTATCAAGGCAAACCCACTTTCCCTTCAGTATTTTGCTGCATTTGGCAGAAATCAGCTCATTCGGCCTGAAAATGCTTTTAAGCGCATAAAATCTTACACTCTTGATTTCTGGCTAAATAAAAGCTGTTGCAATGATATTTCCATGCTGAACTGAGTTGTTCTGGTTCAACTATCAAGGCAAACCCACTTTCCTTTCAGTATTTTGCTGCAATTGGCAGAAACAACCATATTTGATCATTCGGCCTGAAAATGCTTTTAAGCGCATAAAAACTTACACTCTTGATTTCTGGCTAAATAAAAGCTGTTGCAATGATATTTCCATGCTGAACTGAGTTGTTCTGGGTCAACTATGAAGGCAAACCCACTTTCCCTTCAGTATTTTTGCTGCATTTGGCAGAAACAAGCATATTTTTCTCATTCGGCCTGAAAATGCTTTTAAGCGCATAAAAACTTACACTCTTGATTTCTGGCTAAATAAAAGCCGTTGCAATGATATTTCCATGCTGAACTGAGTTGTTCTGGGTCAACTATGAAGGCAAACCCACTTTCCTTTCAGCATTTTGCTGCAATTGGCAGAAACAACCATATTTGATCATTCGGCCTGAAAATGCTTTTAAGCGCATAAAAACTTACACTCTTGATTTCTGGCTAAATAAAAGCTGTTGCAATGATATTTCCATGCTGAACTGAGTTGTTCTGGGTCAACTATGAAGGCAAACCCACTTTACCTTCAGTATTTTTACTGCATTTGGCAGAAACAAGCATATTTGCTCATTCGGCCTGAAAATGCTTTTAAGCGCATAAAAACTTACACTCTTAATTTCTGGCTAAATAAAAGCTGTTGCAATGATATTTCCATGCTGAACTGAGTTGTTCTGGGTCAACTATGAAGGCAAACCCACTTTCCCTTCAGTATTTTGCTGCATTTGGCAGAAATCAGCTCATTCGGCCTGAAAATGCTTTTAAGCGCATAAAAACTTACACTCTTTATTTCTGGCTAAATAAAAGCTGTTGCAATGATAATTCCATGCTGAACTGAGTTGTTCTGGGTCAACTATGAAGGCAAACCCACTCTCCCTTCAGTATTTTGCTCCATTTGTCAGAAATCAGCTCATAAGGCCTGAAAATGCTTTTAAGCGCATAAAAAGTTACACTCTTGATTTCTGGCTAAATAAAGGCTGTTGCAATGATATTTCCATGCTGAACTGAGTTGTTCTGGGTCAACTATGAAGGCAAACCCACTTTCCTTTCAGTATTTTGCTGCAATTGGCAGAAACAAGCATATTTGCTCATTCGGCCTGAAAATGCTTTTAAGCGCATAAAAACTTACACTCTTGATTTCTGGCTAAATAAAAGCTGTTGCAATGATATTTCCATGCTGAACTGAGTTGTTCTGGGTCAACTATGAAGGCAAACCCACTTTCCTTTCAGTATTTTGCTGCAATTGGCAGAATTCAGCTCATTCGGCCTGAAAATACTTTTAAGCGCATAAAAACTTACACTCTTGATTTCTGGCTAAATAAAAGCTGTTGCAATGATATTTCCATGCTGAACTTAGTTGTTCTGGGTCAACTATGAAGGCAAACCCACTTTCCTTTCAGTATTTTGCTGCAATTGGCAGAAACTAGCATAGTTGATCATTCGGCCTGAAAATGCTTTTAAGCGCATAAAAACTTACACTCTTGATTTCTGGCTAAATAAAAGCTGTTGCAATGATATTTCCATGCTGAACTGAGTTGTTCTGGTTCAACTATCAAGGCAAACCCACTTTCCCTTCAGTATTTTGCTGCATTTGGCAGAAATCAGCTCATTCGGCCTGAAAATGCTTTTAAGCACATAAAATCTTACACTCTTGATTTCTGGCTAAATAAAAGCTGTTGCAATGATATTTCCATGCTGAACTGAGTTGTTCTGGGTCATTTATAAAGGCAAACCCACTTTCCTTTCAGTATTTTGCTGCAATTGGCAGAAACAACCATATTTTATCATTCGGCCTGAAAATGCTTTTAAGCGCATAAAAACTTACACTCTTGATTTCCGGCTAAATAAAAGCTGTTGCAATGATATTTCCATGCTGAACTGAGTTGTTCTGGGTCAACTATGAAGGCAAACCCACTTTCCTTTCAGTATTTTGCTGCAATTGGCAGAAACAACCATATTTGATCATTCGGCCTGAAAATGCTTTTAAGCGCATAAAAACTTACACTCTTGATTTCTGGCTAAATAAAAGCTGTTGCAATGATATTTCCATGCTGAACTGAGTTGTTCTGGGTCAACTATGAAGGCAAACCCACTTTCCCTTCAGTATTTTTGCTGCATTTGGCAGAAACAAGCATATTTGCTCATTCGGCCTGAAAATGCTTTTAAGCGCATAAAAACTTACACTCTTGATTTCTGGCTAAATAAAAGCTGTTGCAATGATATTTCCATGCTGAACTGAGTTGTTCTGGGTCAACTATGAAGGCAAACCCACTTTCCCTTCAGTATTTTGCTGCATTTGGCAGAAATCAGCTCATTCGACCTGAAAATGCTTTTAAGCGCATAAAAACTTACACTCTTGATTTCTGGCTAAATAAAAGCTGTTGCAATGATATTTCCATGCTGAACTGAGTTGTTCTGGGTCAAGTATGAAGGCAAACCCACTTTCCTTTCAGTATTTTGCTGCAATTGGCAGAAATCAGCTCATTCGGCCTGAAAATGCTTTTAAGCGCATAAAAACTTACACTCTTGATTTCTGGCTAACTAAAAGCTGTTGCAATGATATTTCCATGCTGAACTGAGTTGTTCTGGGTCAACTATGAAGGCAAACCCACTTTCCCTTCAGTATTTTTGCTGCATTTGGCAGAAACAAGCATATTTGCTCATTCGGCCTGAACATGCTTTTAAGCGCATAAAAACTTACACTCTTGATTTCTGGCTAAATAAAAGCTGTTGCAATGATATTTCCATGCTGAACTGAGTTGTTCTGGGTCAACTATGAAGGCAAACCCACTTTCCTTTCAGTATTTTGCTGCAATTGGCAGAAATCAGGTCATTCGGCCTGAAAATGCTTTTAAGCGCATAAAAACTTACACTCTTGATTTCTGGCTAAATAAAAGCTGTTGCAATGATATTTCCATG
The DNA here is from genome assembly GCF_033026475.1 of Channa argus. Taxonomy (NCBI): domain Eukaryota; kingdom Metazoa; phylum Chordata; class Actinopteri; order Anabantiformes; family Channidae; genus Channa; species Channa argus. The sequence continues at coordinate 146,595 of NW_027125288.1, forward strand.
CTGAACTGAGTTGTTCTGGGTCAACTATGAAGGCAAACCCACTTTCCTTTCAGTATTTTGCTGCAATTGGCAGAAACAAGCATATTTGCTCATTCGGCCTGAAAGTGCTTTTAAACGCATAAAAACTTACACTCTTGATTTCTGGCTAAATAAAAGCTGTTGCAATGATATTTCCATGCTGAACTGAGTTGTTCTGGGTCAACTATGAAGGCAAACCCACTTTCCCTTCAGTATTTTGCTGCATTTGGCAGAAATCAGCTCATTCGGCCTGAAAATGCTTTTAAGCGCATACAAACTTACACTCTTGATTTCTGGCTAAATAAAAGCTGTTGCAATGATATTTCCATGCTGAACTGAGATGTTCTGGGTCAACTATGAAGGCAAACCCACTTTCCTTTCAGTATTTTGCTGCAATTGGCAGAAACAAGCATATTTGCTCATTCGGCCTGAAAGTGCTTTTAAACGCATAAAAACTTACACTCTTGATTTCTGGCTAAATAAAAGCTGTTGCAATGATATTTCCATGCTGAACTGAGTTGTTCTGGGTCAACTATGAAGGCAAACCCACTTTCCCTTCAGTATTTTGCTGCATTTGGCAGAAATCAGCTCATTCGGCCTGAAAATGCTTTTAAGCGCATACAAACTTACACTCTTGATTTCTGGCTAAATAAAAGCTGTTGCAATGATATTTCCATGCTGAACTGAGATGTTCTGGGTCAACTATGAAGGCAAACCCACTTTCCTTTCAGTATTTTTGCTGCAATTGGCAGAAACAAGCATATTTGCTCATTCGGCCTGAAAATGCTTTTAAGCGCATACAAACTTACACTCTTAAATTCTGGCTAAATAAAAGCTGTTGCAATGATATTTCCATGCCAAACTGAGTTGTTCTGGGTCAACTATGAAGGCAAACCCACTTTCCCTTCAGTATTTTGCTGCATTTGGCAGAAATCAGCTCATTCGGCCTTAAAATGCTTTTAAGTGCATACAAACTTACACTCTTGATTTCTGGCTAAATAAAAGCTGTTGCAATGATATTTCCATGCTGAACTGAGTTGTTCTGGGTCAACTATGAAGGCAAACCCACTTTCCTTTCAGTATTTTGCTGCAATTGGCAGAAACAAGCATATTTGCTCATTCAGCCTGAAAATGCTTTTAAGCGCATAAAAACTTACACTCTTGATTTCTGGCTAAATAAAAGCTGTTGCAATGATATTTTCATGCTAATCCGAGTTGTTCTGGGTCAACTATGAAGGCAAACCCACTTTCCCTTCAGTATTTTGCTGCAATTGGCAGAAACAAGCATATTTGATCATTCGGCCTGAAAATGCTTTTAAGCGCATAAAAACTTACACTCTTGATTTCTGGCTAAATAAAAGCTGTTGCAATGATATTTCCATGCTGAACTGAGTTGTTCTGGGTCAACTATGAAGGCAAACCCACTTTCCCTTCAGTATTTTGCTGCATTTGGCAGAAATCAGCTCATTCGGCCTGAAAATGCTTTTAAGCGCATAAAAACTTACACTCTTGATTTCTGGCTAAATAAAAGCTGTTGCAATGATATTTCCATGCTGAACTGAGTTGTTCTGGGTCAACTATGAAGGCAAACCCACTTTCCTTTCAGTATTTTGCTGCAATTGGCAGAAACAAGCATATTTGCTCATTCGGCCTGAAAATGCTTTTAAGCGCATAAAAACTTACACTCTTGATTTCTGGCTAAATAAAAGCTGTTGCAATGATATTTCCATGCTGAACTGAGTTGTTCTGGGTCAACTATGAAGGCAAACCCACTTTCCCTTCAGTATTTTGCTGCATTTGGCAGAAACAAGCATATTTGCTCTTGCGGCCTGAAAATGCTTTTAAGCGCATAAAAACTTACACTCTTAAATTCTGGCTAAATAAAAGCTGTTGCAATGATATTTCCATGCTAAACTGAGTTGTTCAGGGTCAACTATGAAGGCAAACCCACTTTCCTTTCAGTATTTTGCTGCAATTGGCAGAAACAAGCATATTTGATCATTCGGCCTGAAAGTGCTTTTAAGCGCATAAAAACTTACACTCTTGATTTCTGGCTAAATAAAAGCTGTTGCAATGATAATTCCATGCTGAACTGAGTTGTTCTGGGTCAACTATGAAGGCAAACCCACTCTCCTTCAGTATTTTGCTCCATTTGTCAGAAATCAGCTCATTAGGCCTGAAAAGGCTTTTAAGCGCCTAAAAACTTACACTCTTGATTTCTGGCTAAATAAAAGCTGTTGCAATGATATTTCCATGCTGAACTGAGTTGTTCTGGTTCAACTATGAAGGCAAACCCACTTTCCTTTCAGTATTTTGCTGCAATTGGCAGAAACAAGCATATTTGCTCATTTGGCCTGAAAATGCTATTAAGCGCATAAAAACTTACACTCTTGATTTCTGGCTAAATAAAAGCCGTTGCAATGATATTTCCATGCTGAACTGAGTTGTTCTGGGTCAACTATGACGGCAAACCCACTTTCACTTCAGTATTTTTGCTGCATTTGGCAGAAACAAGCATATTTGCTCATTCGGCCTGAAAATGCTTTTAAGCGCATAAAAACTTACACTCTTGATTTCTGGCTAAATAAAAGCTGTTGCAATGATATTTCCATGCTGAACTGAGTTGTTCTGGGTCAACTATGAAGGCAAACCCACTTTCCCTTCAGTATTTTGCTGCATTTGGCAGAAATCAGCTCATTCGACCTGAAAATGCTTTTAAGCGCATAAAAACTTACACTCTTGATTTCTGGCTAAATAAAAGCTGTTGCAATGATATTTCCATGCTGAACTGAGTTGTTCTGGGTCAACTATGAAGGCAAACCCACTTTCCTTTCAGTATTTTGCTGCAATTGGCAGAAACAAGCATATTTGCTCATTCGGCCTGAAAATGCTTTTAAGCGCATAAAAACTTACACTCTTGATTTCTGGCTAAATAAAAGCTGTTGCAATGATATTTCCATGCTGAACTGAGTTGTTCTGGGTCAACTATGAAGGCAAACCCACTTTCCTTTCAGTATTTTGCTGCAATTGGCAGAAACAAGCATATTTGCTCATTCGGCCTGAAAATGCTTTTAAGCGCATAAAAACTTACACTCTTGATTTCTGGCTAAATAAAAGCTGTTGCAATGATATTTCCATGCTGAACTGAGTTGTTCTGGGTCAACTATGAAGGCAAACCCACTTTCCTTTCAGTATTTTGCTGCAATTGGCAGAAACAAGCATATTTGCTCATTCGGCCTGAAAATGCTTTTAAGCGCATAAAAACTTACACTCTTGATTTCTGGCTCAATAAAAGCCGTTGCAATGATATTTCCATGCTGAACTGAGTTTTTCTGGGTCAACTATGAAGGCAAACCCACTTTCCTTTCAGTATTTTGCTGCAATTGGCAGAAACAACCATATTTGATCATTCGGCCTGAAAATGCTTTTAAGCGCATAAAAACTTACACTCTTGATTTCTGGCTAAATAAAAGCTGTTGCAATGATATTTCCATGCTGAACTGAGTTGTTCTGGGTCAACTATGAAGGCAAACCCACTCTCCCTTCAGTATTTTGCTCCATTTGTCAGAAATCAGCTCATAAGGCCTGAAAATGCTTTTAAGCGCATAAAAACTTACACTCTTGATTTCTGGCTAAATAAAGGCTGTTGCAATGATATTTCCATGCTGAACTGAGTTGTTCTGGGTCAACTATGAAGGCAAACCCACTTTCCTTTCAGTATTTTGCTGCAATTGGCAGAAACAAGCATATTTGCTCATTCGGCCTGAAAATGCTTTTAAGCGCATAATAACTTACACTCTTGATTTCTGGCTAAATAAAAGCTGTTGCAATGATATTTCCATGCTGAACTGAGTTGTTCTGGGTCAACTATGAAGGCAAACCCACTTTCCTTTCAGTATTTTGCTGCAATTGGCAGAATTCAGCTCATTCGGCCTGAAAATACTTTTAAGCGCATAAAAACTTACACTCTTGATTTCTGGCTAAATAAAAGCTGTTGCAATGATATTTCCATGCTGAACTGAGTTGTTCTGGTTCAACTATCAAGGCAAACCCACTTTCCCTTCAGTATTTTGCTGCATTTGGCAGAAATCAGCTCATTCGGCCTGAAAATGCTTTTAAGCGCATAAAATCTTACACTCTTGATTTCTGGCTAAATAAAAGCTGTTGCAATGATATTTCCATGCTGAACTGAGTTGTTCTGGTTCAACTATCAAGGCAAACCCACTTTCCTTTCAGTATTTTGCTGCAATTGGCAGAAACAACCATATTTGATCATTCGGCCTGAAAATGCTTTTAAGCGCATAAAAACTTACACTCTTGATTTCTGGCTAAATAAAAGCTGTTGCAATGATATTTCCATGCTGAACTGAGTTGTTCTGGGTCAACTATGAAGGCAAACCCACTTTCCCTTCAGTATTTTTGCTGCATTTGGCAGAAACAAGCATATTTGCTCATTCGGCCTGAAAATGCTTTTAAGCGCATAAAAACTTACACTCTTGATTTCTGGCTAAATAAAAGCCGTTGCAATGATATTTCCATGCTGAACTGAGTTGTTCTGGGTCAACTATGAAGGCAAACCCACTTTCCTTTCAGCATTTTGCTGCAATTGGCAGAAACAACCATATTTGATCATTCGGCCTGAAAATGCTTTTAAGCGCATAAAAACTTACACTCTTGATTTCTGGCTAAATAAAAGCTGTTGCAATGATATTTCCATGCTGAACTGAGTTGTTCTGGGTCAACTATGAAGGCAAACCCACTTTCCCTTCAGTATTTTGCTGCATTTGGCAGAAATCAGCTCATTCGGCCTGAAAATGCTTTTAAGCGCATAAAAACTTACACTCTTGATTTCTGGCTAAATAAAAGCTGTTGCAATGATAATTCCATGCTGAACTGAGTTGTTCTGGGTCAACTATGAAGGCAAACCCACTTTCCTTTCAGTATTTTGCTGCAATTGGCAGAAACAAGCATATTTGCTCATTCGGCCTGAAAGTGCTTTTAAACGCATAAAAACTTACACTCTTGATTTCTGGCTAAATAAAAGCTGTTGCAATGATATTTCCATGCTGAACTGAGTTGTTCTGGGTCAACTATGAAGGCAAACCCACTTTCCCTTCAGTATTTTGCTGCATTTGGCAGAAATCAGCTCATTCGGCCTGAAAATGCTTTTAAGCGCATAAAAACTTACACTCTTGATTTCTGGCTAAATAAAAGCTGTTGCAATGATATTTCCATGCTGAACTGAGTTGTTCTGGGTCAACTATGAAGGCAAACCCACTTTCCTTTCAGTATTTTGCTGCAATTGGCAGAAACAAGCATATTTGCTCATTCGGCCTGAAAATGCTTTTAAGCGCATAAAAACTTACACTCTTGATTTCTGGCTAAATAAAAGCTGTTGCAATGATATTTCCATGCTGAACTGAGTTGTTCTGGGTCAACTATGAAGGCAAACCCACTTTCCTTTCAGTATTTTGCTGCAATTGGCAGAAACAAGCATATTTGCTCATTCGGCCTGAAAATGCTTTTAAGCGCATAAAAACTTACACTCTTGATTTCTGGCTAAATAAAAGCTGTTGCAATGATATTTCCATGCTGAACTGAGTTGTTCTGGGTCAACTATGAAGGCAAACCCACTTTCCTTTCAGTATTTTGCTGCAATTGGCAGAAACAAGCATATTTGCTCATTCGGCCTGAAAATGCTTTTAAGCGCATAAAAACTTACACTCTTGATTTCTGGCTAAATAAAAGCCGTTGCAATGATATTTCCATGCTGAACTGAGTTGTTCTGGGTCAACTATGAAGGCAAACCCACTTTCCTTTCAGTATTTTGCTGCAATTGGCAGAAACAACCATATTTGATCATTTGGCCTGAAAATGCTTTTAAGCGCATAAAAACTTACACTCTTGATTTCTGGCTAAATAAAAGCTGTTGCAATGATATTTCCATGCTGAACTGAGTTGTTCTGGGTCAACTATGAAGGCAAACCCACTTTCCTTTCAGTATTTTGCTGCAATTGGCAGAATTCAGCTCATTCGGCCTGAAAATACTTTTAAGCGCATAAAAACTTACACTCTTGATTTCTGGCTAAATAAAAGCTGTTGCAATGATATTTCCATGCTGAACTGAGTTGTTCTGGGTCAACTATGAAGGCAAACCCACTTTCCTTTCAGTATTTTGTTGCAATTGGCAGAAACTAGCATAGTTGATCATTCGGCCTGAAAATGCTTTTAAGCGCATAAAAACTTACACTCTTGATTTCTGGCTAAATAAAAGCTGTTGCAATGATATTTCCATGCTGAACTGAGTTTTTCTGGTTCAACTATCAAGGCAAACCCACTTTCCCTTCAGTATTTTGCTGCATTTGGCAGAAATCAGCTCATTCGGCCTGAAAATGCTTTTAAGCGCATAAAATCTTACACTCTTGATGTCTGGCTAAATAAAAGCTGTTGCAATGATATTTCCATGCTGAACTGAGTTGTTCTGGGTCATTTATAAAGGCAAACCCACTTTCCTTTCAGTATTTTGCTGCAATTGGCAGAAACAACCATATTTTATCATTCGGCCTGAAAATGCTTTTAAGCGCATAAAAACTTACACTCTTGATTTCTGGCTAAATAAAAGCTGTTGCAATGATATTTCCATGCTGAACTGAGTTGTTCTGGGTCAACTATGAAGGCAAACCCACTTTCCTTTCAGTATTTTGCTGCAATTGGCAGAAACAAGCATATTTGCTCATTCGGCCTGAAAATGCTTTTAAGCGCATAAAAACTTACACTCTTGATTTCTGGCTAAATAAAAGCCGTTGCAATGATATTTCCATGCTGAACTGAGTTGTTCTGGGTCAACTATGAAGGCAAACCCACTTTCCTTTCAGTATTTTGCTGCAATTGGCAGAAATAACCATATTTGATCATTCGGCCGGAAAATGCTTTTAAGCGCATAAAAACTTACACTCTTGATTTCTGGCTAAATAAAAGCCGTTGCAATGATATTTCCATGCTGAACTGAGTTGTTCTGGGTCAACTATGAAGGCAAACCCACTTTCCTTTCAGCATTTTGCTGCAATTGGCAGAAACAACCATATTTGATCATTCGGCCTGAAAATGCTTTTAAGCGCATAAAAACTTACACTCTTGATTTCTGGCTAAATAAAAGCTGTTGCAATGATATTTCCATGCTGAACTGAGTTGTTCTGGGTCAACTATGAAGGCAAACCCACTTTCCCTTCAGTATTTTTGCTGCATTTGGCAGAAACAAGCATATTTGCTCATTCGGCCTGAAAATGCTTTTAAGCGCATAAAAACTTACACTCTTGATTTCTGGCTAAATAAAAGCTGTTGCAATGATATTTCCATGCTGAACTGAGTTGTTCTGGGTCAACTATGAAGGCAAACCCACTTTCCCTTCAGTATTTTGCTGCATTTGGCAGAAATCAGCTCATTCGGCCTGAAAATGCTTTTAGCGCATAAAAACTTACACTCTTGATTTCTGGCTAAATAAAAGCTGTTGCAATGATAATTCCATGCTGAACTGAGTTGTTCTGGGTCAACTATGAAGGCAAACCCACTCTCCCTTCAGTATTTTGCTCCATTTGTCAGAAATCAGCTCATAAGGCCTGAAAATGCTTTTAAGCGCATAAAAACTTACACTCTTGATTTCTGGCTAAATAAAAGCTGTTGCAATGATATTTCCATGCTGAACTGAGTTGTTCTGGGTCAACTATGAAGGCAAACCCACTTTCCTTTCAGTATTTTGCTGCAATTGGCAGAATTCAGCTCATTCGGCCTGAAAATACTTTTAAGCGCATAAAAACTTACACTCTTGATTTCTGGCTAAATAAAAGCTGTTGCAATGATATTTCCATGCTGAACTGAGTTGTTCTGGGTCAACTATGAAGGCAAACCCACTTTCCTTTCAGTATTTTGCTGCAATTGGCAGAAACTAGCATAGTTGATCATTCGGCCTGAAAATGCTTTTAAGCGCATAAAAACTTACACTCTTGATTTCTGGCAAAAATAAAAGCTGTTGCAATGATATTTCCATGCTGAACTGAGTTGTTCTGGTTCAACTATCAAGGCAAACCCACTTTCCCTTCAGTATTTTGCTGCATTTGGCAGAAATCAGCTCATTCGGCCTGAAAATGCTTTTAAGCGCATAAAATCTTACACTCTTGATTTCTGGCTAAATAAAAGCTGTTGCAATGATATTTCCAAGCTGAACTGAGTTGTTCTGGGTCATTTATAAAGGCAAACCCACTTTCCTTTCAGTATTTTGCTGCAATTGGCAGAAACAACCATATTTTATCATTCGGCCTGAAAATGCTTTTAAGCGCATAAAAACTTACACTCTTGATTTCTGGCTAAATAAAAGCTGTTGCAATGATATTTCCATGCTGAACTGAGTTGTTCTGGGTCAACTATGAAGGCAAACCCACTTTCCTTTCAGTATTTTGCTGCAATTGGCAGAAACAACCATATTTGATCATTCGGCCTGAAAATGCTTTTAAGCGCATAAAAACTTACACTCTTGATTTCTGGCTAAATAAAAGCTGTTGCAATGATATTTCCATGCTGAACTGAGTTGTTCTGGGTCAACTATGAAGGCAAACCCACTTTCCCTTCAGTATTTTTGCTGCATTTGGCAGAAACATGCATATTTGCTCATTCGGCCTGAAAATGCTTTTAAGCGCATAAAAACTTACACTCTTGATTTCTGGCTAAATAAAAGCTGTTGCAATGATATTTCCATGCTGAACTGAGTTGTTCTGGGTCAACTATGAAGGCAAACCCACTTTCCCTTCAGTATTTTGCTGCATTTGGCAGAAATCAGCTCATTCGACCTGAAAATGCTTTTAAGCGCATAAAAACTTACACTCTTGATTTCTGGCTAAATAAAAGCTGTTGCAATGATATTTCCATGCTGAACTGAGTTGTTCTGGGTCAAGTATGAAGGCAAACCCACTTTCCTTTCAGTATTTTGCTGCAATTGGCAGAAATCAGGTCATTCGGCCTGAAAATGCTTTTAAGCGCATAAAAACTTACACTCTTGATTTCTGGCTAAATAAAAGCTGTTGCAATGATATTTCCATGCTGAACTGAGTTGTTCTGGGTCAACTATGAAGGCAAACCCACTTTCCTTTCAGTATTTTGCTGCAATTGGCAGAAACAAGCATATTTGCTCATTCGGCCTGAAAATGCTTTTAAGCGCATAAAAACTTACACTCTTGATTTCTGGCTAAATAAAAGCCGTTGCAATGATATTTCCATGCTGAACTGAGTTGTTCTGGGTCAACTATGAAGGCAAACCCACTTTCCTTTCAGTATTTTGCTGCAATTGGCAGAAACAACCATATTTGATCATTCGGCCTGAAAATGCTTTTAAGCGCATAAAAACTTACACTCTTGATTTCTGGCTAACTAAAAGCTGTTGCAATGATATTTCCATGCTGAACTGAGTTGTTCTGGGTCAACTATGAAGGCAAACCCACTTTCCCTTCAGTATTTTTGCTGCATTTGGCAGAAACAAGCATATTTGCTCATTCGGCCTGAAAATGCTTTTAAGCGCATAAAAACTTACACTCTTGATTTCTGGCTAAATAAAAGCTGTTGCAATGATATTTCCATGCTGAACTGAGTTGTTCTGGGTCAACTATGAAGGCAAACCCACTTTCCCTTCAGTATTTTGCTGCATTTGGCAGAAATCAGCTCATTCGACCTGAAAATGCTTTTAAGCGCATAAAAACTTACACTCTTGATTTCTGGCTAAATAAAAGCTGTTGCAATGATATTTCCATGCTGAACTGAGTTGTTCTGGGTCAAGTATGAAGGCAAACCCACTTTCCTTTCAGTATTTTGCTGCAATTGGCAGAAATCAGGTCATTCGGCCTGAAAATGCTTTTAAGCGCATAAAAACTTACACTCTTGATTTCTGGCTAAATAAAAGCTGTTGCAATGATATTTCCATGCTGAACTGAGTTGTTCTGGGTCAACTATGAAGGCAAACCCACTTTCCTTTCAGTATTTTGCTGCAATTGGCAGAAACAAGCATATTTGCTCATTCGGCCTGAAAGTGCTTTTAAGCGCATAAAAACTTACACTCTTGATTTCTGGCTAAATAAAAGCTGTTGCAATGATATTTCCATGCTGAACTGAGTTGTTCTGGGTCAACTATGAAGGCAAACCCACTTTCCCTTCAGTATTTTGCTGCATTTGGCAGAAATCAGCTCATTCGGCCTGAAAATGCTTTTAAGCGCATAAAAACTTACACTCTTGATTTCTGGCTAAATAAAAGCTGTTGCAATGATATTTCCATGCTGAACTGGGTTGTTCTGGGTCAACTATGAAGGCAAACCCACTTTCCTTTCAGTATTTTGCTGCAATTGGCAGAAACAAGCATATTTGCTCATTCGGCCTGAAAGTGCTTTTAAACGCATAAAAACTTACACTCTTGATTTCTGGCTAAATAAAAGCTGTTGCAATGATATTTCCATGCTGAACTGAGTTGTTCTGGGTCAACTATGAAGGCAAACCCACTTTCCCTTCAGTATTTTGCTGCATTTGGCAGAAATCAGCTCATTCGGCCTGAAAATGCTTTTAAGCGCATACAAACTTACACTCTTGATTTCTGGCTAAATAAAAGCTGTTGCAATGATATTTCCTTGCTGAACTGAGATGTTCTGGGTCAACTATGAAGGCAAACCCACTTTCCTTTCAGTATTTTTGCTGCAATTGGCAGAAACAAGCATATTTGCTCATTCGGCCTGAAAATGCTTTTAAGCGCATACAAACTTACACTCTTATATTCTGGCTAAATAAAAGCTGTTGCAATGATATTTCCATGCCAAACTGAGTTGTTCTGGGTCAACTATGAAGGCAAACCCACTTTCCCTTCAGTATTTTGCTGCATTTGGCAGAAATCAGCTCATTCGGCCTGAAAATGCTTTTAAGCGCATACAAACTTACACTCTTGATTTCTGGCTAAATAAAAGCTGTTGCAATGATATTTCCATGCTGAACTGAGTTGTTCTGGGTCAACTATGAAGGCAAACCCACTTTCCTTTCAGTATTTTGCTGCAATTGGCAGAAACAAGCATATTTGCTCATTCAGCCTGAAAATGCTTTTAAGCGCATAAAAACTTACACTCTTGATTTCTGGCTAAATAAAAGCTGTTGCAATGATATTTCCATGCTAAACCGAGTTGTTCTGGGTCAACTATGAAGGCAAACACACTTTCCCTTCAGTATTTTGCTGCAATTGGCAGAAACAAGCATTCTTGATCATTCGGCCTGAAAATGCTTTTAAGCGCATAAAAACTTACACTCTTGATTTCTGGCTAAATAAAAGCTGTTGCAATGATATTTCCATGCTGAACTGAGTTGTTCTGGGTCAACTATGAAGGCAAACTCACTTTCCTTTGAGTATTTTGCTGCAATTGGCAGAAATCAGCTCATTCGGCCTGAAAATGCTTTTAAGCGCATAAAAACTTACACTCTTGATTTCTGGCTAAATAAAAGCTGTTGCAATGATATTTCCATGCTGAACTGAGTTGTTCTGGGTCAACTATGAAGGCAAACCCAGTTTCCTTTCAGTATTTTGCTGCAATTGGCAGCAACAAGCATATTTGCTCATTCGGCCTGAAAATGCTTTTAAGCGCATAAAAACTTACACTCTTAAATTCTGGCTAAATAAAAGCTGTTGCAATGATATTTCCATGCTAAACTGAGTTGTTCAGGGTCAACTATGAAGGCAAACCCACTTTCCTTTCAGTATTTTGCTGCAATTGGCAGAAACAAGCATATTTGATCATTCGGCCTGAAAGTGCTTTTAAGCGCATAAAAACTTACACTCTTGATTTCTGGATAAATAAAAGCTGTTACAATGATATTTCCATGCTGAACTGAGTTGTTCTGGGTCAACTATGAAGGCAAACCCACTTTCCCTTCAGTATTTTGCTGCATTTGGCAGAAATCAGCTCATTCGGCCTGAAAATGCTTTTAAGCGCATAAAAACTTACACTCTTGATTTCTGGCTAAATAAAAGCTGTTGCAATGATATTTCCATGCTGAACTGAGTTGTTCTGGGTGAACTATGAAGGCAAACCCACTTTCCCTTCAGTATTTTGCTGCATTTGGCAGAAATCAGCTCATTCGGCCTGAAAATGCTTTTAAGCGCATAAAAACTTACACTCTTGATTTCTGGCTAAATAAAAGCTGTTGCAATGATAATTCCATGCTGAACTGAGTTGTTCTGGGTCAACTATGAAGGCAAACCCACTCTCCCTTCAGTATTTTGCTCCATTTGTCAGAAATCATCTCATTAGGCCTGAAAAGGCTTTTAAGCGCCTAAAAACTTACACTCTTGATTTCTGGCTAAATAAAAGCTGTTGCAATGATATTTCCATGCTGAACTGAGTTGTTCTGGGTCAACTATGAAGGCAAACCCACTTTCCCTTCAGTATTTTGCTGCATTTGGCAGAAATCAGCTCATTCGGCCTGAAAATGCTTTTAAGCGCATAAAAACTTACACTCTTGATTTCTGGCTAAATAAAAGCTGTTGCAATGATATTTCCATGCTGAACTGAGTTGTTCTGGGTCAACTATGAAGGCAAACCCACTTTCCTTTCAGTATTTTGCTGCAATTGGCAGAAACAAGCATATTTGCTCATTCAGCCTGAAAATGCTTTTAAGCGCATAAAAACTTACACTCTTGATTTCTGGCTAAATAAAAGCTGTTGCAATGATATTTCCATGCTAAACCGAGTTATTCTGGGTCAACTATGAAGGCAAACCCACTTTCCCTTCAGTATTTTGCTGCAATTGGCATAAACAAGCATATTTGCTCATTCGGCCTGAAAATGCTTTTAAGCGCATAAAAACTTACACTCTTGATTTCTGGCTAAATAAAAGCTGTTGCAATGATATTTCCATGCTGAACTGAGTTGTTCTGGGTCAAGTATGAAGGCAAACCCACTTTCCTTTCAGTATTTTGCTGCAATTGGCAGAAATCAGGTCATTCGGCCTGAAAATGCTTTTAAGCGCATAAAAACTTACACTCTTGATTTCTGGCTAAATAAAAGCTGTTGCAATGATATTTCCATGCTGAACTGAGTTGTTCTGGGTCAACTATGAAGGCAAACCCACTTTCCTTTCAGTATTTTGCTGCAATTGGCAGAAACAAGCATATTTGCTCATTCGGCCTGAAAATGCTTTTAAGCGCATAAAAACTTACACTCTTGATTTCTGGCTAAATAAAAGCCGTTGCAATGATATTTCCATGCTGAACTGAGTTGTTCTGGGTCAACTATGAAGGCAAACCCACTTTCCTTTCAGTATTTTGCTGCAATTGGCAGAAACAACCATATTTGATCATTCGGCCTGAAAATGCTTTTAAGCGCATAAAAACTTACACTCTTGATTTCTGGCTAACTAAAAGCTGTTGCAATGATATTTCCATGCTGAACTGAGTTGTTCTGGGTCAACTATGAAGGCAAACCCACTTTCCCTTCAGTATTTTTGCTGCATTTGGCAGAAACAAGCATATTTGCTCATTCGGCCTGAAAATGCTTTTAAGCGCATAAAAACTTACACTCTTGATTTCTGGCTAAATAAAAGCTGTTGCAATGATATTTCCATGCTGAACTGAGTTGTTCTGGGTCAAGTATGAAGGCAAACCCACTTTCCTTTCAGTATTTTGCTGCAATTGGCAGAAATCAGGTCATTCGGCCTGAAAATGCTTTTAAGCGCATAAAAACTTACACTCTTGATTTCTGGCTAAATAAAAGCTGTTGCAATGATATTTCCATGCTGAACTGAGTTGTTCTGGGTCAACTATGAAGGCAAACCCACTTTCCTTTCAGTATTTTGCTGCAATTGGCAGAAACAAGCATATTTGCTCATTCGGCCTGAAAGTGCTTTTAAGCGCATAAAAACTTACACTCTTGATTTCTGGCTAAATAAAAGCTGTTGCAATGATATTTCCATGCTGAACTGAGTTGTTCTGGGTCAACTATGAAGGCAAACCCACTTTCCTTTCAGTATTTTGCTGCAATTGGCAGAAACAAGCATATTTGCTCATTCGGCCTGAAAATGCTTTTAAGCGCATAAAAACTTACACTCTTGATTTCTGGCTAAATAAAAGCCGTTGCAATGATATTTCCATGCTGAACTGAGTTGTTCTGGGTCAACTATGAAGGCAAACCCACTTTCCTTTCAGTATTTTGCTGCAATTGGCAGAAACAACCATATTTGATCATTCGGCCTGAAAATGCTTTTAAGCGCATAAAAACTTACACTCTTGATTTCTGGCTAACTAAAAGCTGTTGCAATGATATTTCCATGCTGAACTGAGTTGTTCTGGGTCAACTATGAAGGCAAACCCACTTTCCCTTCAGTATTTTGCTGCATTTGGCAGAAATCAGATCATTCGACCTGAAAATGCTTTTAAGCGCATAAAAACTTACACTCTTGATTTCTGGCTAAATAAAAGCTGTTGCAATGATATTTCCATGCTGAACTGAGTTGTTCTGGGTCAAGTATGAAGGCAAACCCACTTTCCTTTCAGTATTTTGCTGCAATTGGCAGAAATCAGGTCATTCGGCCTGAAAATGCTTTTAAGCGCATAAAAACTTACACTCTTGATTTCTGGCTAAATAAAAGCTGTTGCAATGATATTTCCATGCTGAACTGAGTTGTTCTGGGTCAACTATGAAGGCAAACCCACTTTCCTTTCAGTATTTTGCTGCAATTGGCAGAAACAAGCATATTTGCTCATTCGGCCTGAAAGTGCTTTTAAGCGCATAAAAACTTACACTCTTGATTTCTGGCTAAATAAAAGCTGTTGCAATGATATTTCCATGCTGAACTGAGTTGTTCTGGGTCAACTATGAAGGCAAACCCACTTTCCCTTCAGTATTTTGCTGCATTTGGCAGAAATCAGCTCATTCGGCCTGAAAATGCTTTTAAGCGCATACAAACTTACACTCTTGATTTCTGGCTAAATAAAAGCTGTTGCAATGATATTTCCATGCTAAACCGAGTTGTTCTGGGTCAACTATGAAGGCAAACCCACTTTCCCTTCAGTATTTTGCTGCAATTGGCAGAAACAAGCATATTTGATCATTCGGCCTGAAAATGCTTTTAAGCGCATAAAAACTTACACTCTTGATTTCTGGCTAAATAAAAGCTGTTGCAATGATATTTCCATGCTGAACTGAGTTGTTCTGGGTCAACTATGAAGGCAAACTCACTTTCCTTTGAGTATTTTGCTGCAATTGGCAGAAATCAGCTCATTCAGCCTGAAAATGCTTTTAAGCGCATAAAAACTTACACTCTTGATTTCTGGCTAAATAAAAGCTGTTGCAATGATATTTCCATGCTGAACTGAGTTGTTCTGGGTCAACTATGAAGGCAAACCCAGTTTCCTTTCAGTATTTTGCTGCAATTGGCAGCAACAAGCATATTTGCTCATTCGGCCTGAAAATGCTTTTAAGCGCATAAAAACTTACACTCTTAAATTCTGGCTAAATAAAAGCTGTTGCAATGATATTTCCATGCTAAACTGAGTTGTTCAGGGTCAACTATGAAGGCAAACCCACTTTCCTTTCAGTATTTTGCTGCAATTGGCAGAAACAAGCATATTTGATCATTGGGCCTGAAAGTGCTTTTAAGCGCATAAAAACTTACACTCTTGATTTCTGGATAAATAAAAGCTGTTGCAATGATATTTCCATGCTGAACTGAGTTGTTCTGGGTCAACTATGAAGGCAAACCCACTTTCCCTTCAGTATTTTGCTGCATTTGGTAGAAATCAGCTCATTCGGCCTGAAAATGCTTTTAAGCGCATAAAAACTTACACTCTTGATTTCTGGCTAAATAAAAGCTGTTGCAATGATATTTCCATGCTGAACTGAGTTGTTCTGGGTCAACTATGAAGGCAAACCCACTTTCCCTTCAGTATTTTGCTGCATTTGGCAGAAATCAGCTCATTCGGCCTGAAAATGCTTTTAAGCGCATAAAAACTTACACTCTTGATTTCTGGCTAAATAAAAGCTGTTGCAATGATAATTCCATGCTGAACTGAGTTGTTCTGGGTCAACTATGAAGGCAAACCCACTCTCCCTTCAGTATTTTGCTCCATTTGTCAGAAATCATCTCATTAGGCCTGAAAAGGCTTTTAAGCGCCTAAAAACTTACACTCTTGATTTCTGGCTAAATAAAAGCTGTTGCAATGATATTTCCATGCTGAACTGAGTTGTTCTGGGTCAACTATGAAGGCAAACCCACTTTCCCTTCAGTATTTTGCTGCATTTGGCAGAAATCAGCTCATTCGGCCTGAAAATGCTTTTAAGCGCATAAAAACTTACACTCTTGATTTCTGGCTAAATAAAAGCTGTTGCAATGATATTTCCATGCTGAACTGAGTTGTTCTGGGTCAACTATGAAGGCAAACCCACTTTCCTTTCAGTATTTTGCTGCAATTGGCAGAAACAAGCATATTTGCTCATTCAGCCTGAAAATGCTTTTAAGCGCATAAAAACTTACACTCTTGATTTCTGGCTAAATAAAAGCTGTTGCAATGATATTTCCATGCTAAACCGAGTTGTTCTGGGTCAACTATGAAGGCAAACCCACTTTCCCTTCAGTATTTTGCTGCAATTGGCAGAAACAAGCATATTTGATCATTCGGCCTGAAAATGCTTTTAAGCGCATAAAAACTTACACTCTTGATTTCTGGCTAAATAAAAGCTGTTGCAATGATATTTCCATGCTGAACTGAGTTGTTCTGGTTCAACTATGAAGGCAAAGTCACTTTCCTTTCAGTATTTTGCTGCAATTGGCAGAAATCAGCTCATTCGGCCTGAAAATGCTTTTAAGCGCATAGAAACTTACACTCTTGATTTCTGGCTAAATAAAAGCTGTTGCAATGATATTTCCATGCTAAACTGAGTTGTTCAGGGTCAACTATGAAGGCAAACCCACTTTCCTTTCAGTATTTTGCTGCAATTGGCAGAAACAAGCATATTTCATCATTCGGCCTGAAAGTGCTTTTAAGCGCATAAAAACTTACACTCTTGATTTCTGGCTAAATAAAAGCTATTGCAATGATATTTCCATGCTGAACTGAGTTGTTCTGGGTCAACTATGAAGGCAAACCCACTTTCCCTTCAGTATTTTGCTGCATTTGGCAGAAATCAGCTCATTCGGCCTGAAAATGCTTTTAAGTGCATAAAAACTTACACTCTTGATTTCTGGCTAAATAAAAGCCGTTGCAATGATATTTCCATGCTGAACTGAGTTGTTCTGGGTCAACTATGAAGGCAAACCCACTTTCCTTTCAGTATTTTGCTGCAATTGGCAGAAACAAGCATATTTGCTCTTGCGGCCTGAAAATGCTTTTAAGCGCATAAAAACTTACACTCTTAAATTCTGGCTAAATAAAAGCTGTTGCAATGATATTTCCATGCTAAACTGAGTTGTTCAGGGTCAACTATGAAGGCAAACCCACTTTCCTTTCAGTATTTTGCTGCAATTGGCAGAAACAAGCATATTTGATCATTCGGCCTGAAAGTGCTTTTAAGCGCATAAAAACTTACACTCTTGATTTCTGGCTAAATAAAAGCTGTTGCAATGATAATTCCATGCTGAACTGAGTTGTTCTGGGTCAACTATGAAGGCAAACCCACTCTCCTTCAGTATTTTGCTCCATTTGTCAGAAATCAGCTCATTAGGCCTGAAAAGGCTTTTAAGCGCCTAAAAACTTACACTCTTGATTTCTGGCTAAATAAAAGCTGTTGCAATGATATTTCCATGCTGAACTGAGTTGTTCTGGTTCAACTATGAAGGCAAACCCACTTTCCTTTCAGTATTTTGCTGCAATTGGCAGAAACAAGCATATTTGCTCATTCGGCCTGAAAATGCTATTAAGCGCATAAAAACTTACACTCTTGATTTCTGGCTAAATAAAAGCCGTTGCAATGATATTTCCATGCTGAACTGAGTTGTTCTGGGTCAACTATGAAGGCAAACCCACTTTCACTTCAGTATTTTTGCTGCATTTGGCAGAAACAAGCATATTTGCTCATTCGGCCTGAAAATGCTTTTAAGCGCATATAAACTTACACTCTTGATTTCTGGCTAAATAAAAGCTGTTGCAATGATATTTCCATGCTGAACTGAGTTGTTCTGGGTCAACTATGAAGGCAAACCCACTTTCCCTTCAGTATTTTGCTGCATTTGGCAGAAATCAGCTCATTCGACCTGAAAATGCTTTTAAGCGCATAAAAACTTACACTCTTGATTTCTGGCTAAATAAAAGCTGTTGCAATGATATTTCCATGCTGAACTGAGTTGTTCTGGGTCAACTATGAAGGCAAACCCACTTTCCTTTCAGTATTTTGCTGCAATTGGCAGAAACAAGCATATTTGCTCATTCGGCCTGAAAATGCTTTTAAGCGCATAAAAACTTACACTCTTGATTTCTGGCTAAATAAAAGCTGTTGCAATGATATTTCCATGCTGAACTGAGTTGTTCTGGGTCAACTATGAAGGCAAACCCACTTTCCTTTCAGTATTTTGCTGCAATTGGCAGAAACAAGCATATTTGCTCATTCGGCCTGAAAATGCTTTTAAGCGCATAAAAACTTACACTCTTGATTTCTGGCTAAATAAAAGCCGTTGCAATGATATTTCCATGCTGAACTGAGTTGTTCTGGGTCAACTATGAAGGCAAACCCACTTTCCTTTCAGTATTTTGCTGCAATTGGCAGAAACAACCATATTTGATCATTCGGCCTGAAAATGCTTTTAAGCGCATAAAAACTTACACTCTTGATTTCTGGCTAAATAAAAGCTGTTGCAATGATATTTCCATGCTGAACTGAGTTGTTCTGGGTCAACTATGAAGGCAAACCCACTCTCCCTTCAGTATTTTGCTCCATTTGTCAGAAATCAGCTCATAAGGCCTGAAAATGCTTTTAAGCGCATAAAAACTTACACTCTTGATTTCTGGCTAAATAAAGGCTGTTGCAATGATATTTCCATGCTGAACTGAGTTGTTCTGGGTCAACAATGAAGGCAAACCCACTTTCCTTTCAGTATTTTGCTGCAATTGGCAGAAACAAGCATATTTGCTCATTCGGCCTGAAAATGCTTTTAAGCGCATAATAACTTACACTCTTGATTTCTGGCTAAATAAAAGCTGTTGCAATGATATTTCCATGCTGAACTGAGTTGTTCTGGGTCAACTATGAAGGCAAACCCACTTTCCTTTCAGTATTTTGCTGCAATTGGCAGAATTCAGCTCATTCGGCCTGAAAATACTTTTAAGCGCATAAAAACTTACACTCTTGATTTCTGGCTAAATAAAAGCTGTTGCAATGATATTTCCATGCTGAACTGAGTTGTTCTGGTTCAACTATCAAGGCAAACCCACTTTCCCTTCAGTATTTTGCTGCATTTGGCAGAAATCAGCTCATTCGGCCTGAAAATGCTTTTAAGCGCATAAAATCTTACACTCTTGATTTCTGGCTAAATAAAAGCTGTTGCAATGATATTTCCATGCTGAACTGAGTTGTTCTGGTTCAACTATCAAGGCAAACCCACTTTCCTTTCAGTATTTTGCTGCAATTGGCAGAAACAACCATATTTGATCATTCGGCCTGAAAATGCTTTTAAGCGCATAAAAACTTACACTCTTGATTTCTGGCTAAATAAAAGCTGTTGCAATGATATTTCCATGCTGAACTGAGTTGTTCTGGGTCAACTATGAAGGCAAACCCACTTTCCCTTCAGTATTTTTGCTGCATTTGGCAGAAACAAGCATATTTGCTCATTCGGCCTGAAAATGCTTTTAAGCGCATAAAAACTTACACTCTTAATTTCTGGCTAAATAAAAGCTGTTGCAATGATATTTCCATGCTGAACTGAGTTGTTCTGGGTCAACTATGAAGGCAAACCCACTTTACCTTCAGTATTTTTACTGCATTTGGCAGAAACAAGCATATTTGCTCATTCGGCCTTAAAATGCTTTTAAGCGCATAAAAACTTACACTCTTAATTTCTGGCTAAATAAAAGCTGTTGCAATGATATTTCCATGCTGAACTGAGTTGTTCTGGGTCAACTATGAAGGCAAACCCACTTTCCCTTCAGTATTTTGCTGCATTTGGCAGAAATCAGCTCATTCGGCCTGAAAATGCTTTTAAGCGCATAAAAACTTACACTCTTTATTTCTGGCTAAATAAAAGCTGTTGCAATGATAATTCCATGCTGAACTGAGTTGTTCTGGGTCAACTATGAAGGCAAACCCACTCTCCCTTCAGTATTTTGCTCCATTTGTCAGAAATCAGCTCATAAGGCCTGAAAATGCTTTTAAGCGCATAAAAAGTTACACTCTTGATTTCTGGCTAAATAAAGGCTGTTGCAATGATATTTCCATGCTGAACTGAGTTGTTCTGGGTCAACTATGAAGGCAAACCCACTTTCCTTTCAGTATTTTGCTGCAATTGGCAGAAACAAGCATATTTGCTCATTCGGCCTGAAAATGCTTTTAAGCGCATAAAAACTTACACTCTTGATTTCTGGCTAAATAAAAGCTGTTGCAATGATATTTCCATGCTGAACTGAGTTGTTCTGGGTCAACTATGAAGGCAAACCCACTTTCCTTTCAGTATTTTGCTGCAATTGGCAGAATTCAGCTCATTCGGCCTGAAAATACTTTTAAGCGCATAAAAACTTACACTCTTGATTTCTGGCTAAATAAAAGCTGTTGCAATGATATTTCCATGCTGAACTGAGTTGTTCTGGGTCAACTATGAAGGCAAACCCACTTTCCTTTCAGTATTTTGCTGCAATTGGCAGAAACTAGCATAGTTGATCATTCGGCCTGAAAATGCTTTTAAGCGCATAAAAACTTACACTCTTGATTTCTGGCTAAATAAAAGCTGTTGCAATGATATTTCCATGCTGAACTGAGTTGTTCTGGTTCAACTATCAAGGCAAACCCACTTTCCCTTCAGTATTTTGCTGCATTTGGCAGAAATCAGCTCATTCGGCCTGAAAATGCTTTTAAGCACATAAAATCTTACACTCTTGATTTCTGGCTAAATAAAAGCTGTTGCAATGATATTTCCATGCTGAACTGAGTTGTTCTGGGTCATTTATAAAGGCAAACCCACTTTCCTTTCAGTATTTTGCTGCAATTGGCAGAAACAACCATATTTTATCATTCGGCCTGAAAATGCTTTTAAGCGCATAAAAACTTACACTCTTGATTTCCGGCTAAATAAAAGCTGTTGCAATGATATTTCCATGCTGAACTGAGTTGTTCTGGGTCAACTATGAAGGCAAACCCACTTTCCTTTCAGTATTTTGCTGCAATTGGCAGAAACAACCATATTTGATCATTCGGCCTGAAAATGCTTTTAAGCGCATAAAAACTTACACTCTTGATTTCTGGCTAAATAAAAGCTGTTGCAATGATATTTCCATGCTGAACTGAGTTGTTCTGGGTCAACTATGAAGGCAAACCCACTTTCCCTTCAGTATTTTGCTGCATTTGGCAGAAATCAGCTCATTCGGCCTGAAAATGCTTTTAAGCGCATAAAAACTTACACTCTTGATTTCTGGCTAAATAAAAGCTGTTGCAATGATATTTCCATGCTGAACTGAGTTGTTCTGGGTCAACTATGAAGGCAAACCCACTTTCCTTTCAGTATTTTGCTGCAATTGGCAGAAACAAGCATATTTGCTCATTCGGCCTGAAAATGCTTTTAAGCGCATAAAAACTTACACTCTTGATTTCTGGCTAAATAAAAGCTGTTGCAATGATATTTCCATGCTGAACTGAGTTGTTCTGGGTCAAGTATGAAGGCAAACCCACTTTCCTTTCAGTATTTTGCTGCAATTGGCAGAAATCAGCTCATTCGGCCTGAAAATGCTTTTAAGCGCATAAAAACTTACACTCTTGATTTCTGGCTAAATAAAAGCTGTTGCAATGATATTTCCATGCTGAACTGAGTTGTTCTGGGTCAACTATGAAGGCAAACCCACTTTCCTTTCAGTATTTTGCTGCAATTGGCAGATACAAGCATATTTGCTCATTCGGCCTGAAAATGCTTTTAAGCGCATAAAAACTTACACTCTTGATTTCTGGCTAAATAAAAGCCGTTGCAATGATATTTCCATGCTGAACTGAGTTGTTCTGGGTCAACTATGAAGGCAAACCCACTTTCCTTTCAGTATTTTGCTGCAATTGGCAGAAACAACCATATTTGATCATTCGGCCTGAAAATGCTTTTAAGCGCATAAAAACTTACACTCTTGATTTCTGGCTAACTAAAAGCTGTTGCAATGATATTTCCATGCTGAACTGAGTTGTTCTGGGTCAACTATGAAGGCAAACCCACTTTCCCTTCAGTATTTTTGCTGCATTTGGCAGAAACAAGCATATTTGCTCATTCGGCCTGAACATGCTTTTAAGCGCATAAAAACTTACACTCTTGATTTCTGGCTAAATAAAAGCTGTTGCAATGATATTTCCATGCTGAACTGAGTTGTTCTGGGTCAACTATGAAGGCAAACCCACTTTCCTTTCAGTATTTTGCTGCAATTGGCAGAAATCAGGTCATTCGGCCTGAAAATGCTTTTAAGTGCATAAAAACTTACACTCTTGATTTCTGGCTAAATAAAAGCTGTTGCAATGATATTTCCATGCTGAACTGAGTTGTTCTGGGTCAACTATGAAGGCAAACCCACTTTCCTTTCAGTATTTTGCTGCAATTGGCAGAAACAAGCATATTTGCTCATTCGGCCTGAAAGTGCTTTTAAACGCATAAAAACTTACACTCTTGATTTCTGGCTAAATAAAAGCTGTTGCAATGATATTTCCATGCTGAACTGAGTTGTTCTGGGTCAACTATGAAGGCAAACCCACTTTCCCTTCAGTATTTTGCTGCATTTGGCAGAAATCAGCTCATTCGGCCTGAAAATGCTTTTAAGCGCATACAAACTTACACTCTTGATTTCTGGCTAAATAAAAGCTGTTGCAATGATATTTCCATGCTGAACTGAGATGTTCTGGGTCAACTATGAAGGCAAACCCACTTTCCTTTCAGTATTTTGCTGCAATTGGCAGAAACAAGCATATTTGCTCATTCGGCCTGAAAGTGCTTTTAAACGCATAAAAACTTACACTCTTGATTTCTGGCTAAATAAAAGCTGTTGCAATGATATTTCCATGCTGAACTGAGTTGTTCTGGGTCAACTATGAAGGCAAACCCACTTTCCCTTCAGTATTTTGCTGCATTTGGCAGAAATCAGCTCATTCGGCCTGAAAATGCTTTTAAGCGCATACAAACTTACACTCTTGATTTCTGGCTAAATAAAAGCTGTTGCAATGATATTTCCATGCTGAACTGAGATGTTCTGGGTCAACTATGAAGGCAAACCCACTTTCCTTTCAGTATTTTTGCTGCAATTGGCAGAAACAAGCATATTTGCTCATTCGGCCTGAAAATGCTTTTAAGCGCATACAAACTTACACTCTTAAATTCTGGCTAAATAAAAGCTGTTGCAATGATATTTCCATGCCAAACTGAGTTGTTCTGGGTCAACTATGAAGGCAAACCCACTTTCCCTTCAGTATTTTGCTGCATTTGGCAGAAATCAGCTCATTCGGCCTTAAAATGCTTTTAAGTGCATACAAACTTACACTCTTGATTTCTGGCTAAATAAAAGCTGTTGCAATGATATTTCCATGCTGAACTGAGTTGTTCTGGGTCAACTATGAAGGCAAACCCACTTTCCTTTCAGTATTTTGCTGCAATTGGCAGAAACAAGCATATTTGCTCATTCAGCCTGAAAATGCTTTTAAGCGCATAAAAACTTACACTCTTGATTTCTGGCTAAATAAAAGCTGTTGCAATGATATTTTCATGCTAATCCGAGTTGTTCTGGGTCAACTATGAAGGCAAACCCACTTTCCCTTCAGTATTTTGCTGCAATTGGCAGAAACAAGCATATTTGATCATTCGGCCTGAAAATGCTTTTAAGCGCATAAAAACTTACACTCTTGATTTCTGGCTAAATAAAAGCTGTTGCAATGATATTTCCATGCTGAACTGAGTTGTTCTGGGTCAACTATGAAGGCAAACCCACTTTCCCTTCAGTATTTTGCTGCATTTGGCAGAAATCAGCTCATTCGGCCTGAAAATGCTTTTAAGCGCATAAAAACTTACACTCTTGATTTCTGGCTAAATAAAAGCTGTTGCAATGATATTTCCATGCTGAACTGAGTTGTTCTGGGTCAACTATGAAGGCAAACCCACTTTCCTTTCAGTATTTTGCTGCAATTGGCAGAAACAAGCATATTTGCTCATTCGGCCTGAAAATGCTTTTAAGCGCATAAAAACTTACACTCTTGATTTCTGGCTAAATAAAAGCTGTTGCAATGATATTTCCATGCTGAACTGAGTTGTTCTGGGTCAACTATGAAGGCAAACCCACTTTCCCTTCAGTATTTTGCTGCATTTGGCAGAAACAAGCATATTTGCTCTTGCGGCCTGAAAATGCTTTTAAGCGCATAAAAACTTACACTCTTAAATTCTGGCTAAATAAAAGCTGTTGCAATGATATTTCCATGCTAAACTGAGTTGTTCAGGGTCAACTATGAAGGCAAACCCACTTTCCTTTCAGTATTTTGCTGCAATTGGCAGAAACAAGCATATTTGATCATTCGGCCTGAAAGTGCTTTTAAGCGCATAAAAACTTACACTCTTGATTTCTGGCTAAATAAAAGCTGTTGCAATGATAATTCCATGCTGAACTGAGTTGTTCTGGGTCAACTATGAAGGCAAACCCACTCTCCTTCAGTATTTTGCTCCATTTGTCAGAAATCAGCTCATTAGGCCTGAAAAGGCTTTTAAGCGCCTAAAAACTTACACTCTTGATTTCTGGCTAAATAAAAGCTGTTGCAATGATATTTCCATGCTGAACTGAGTTGTTCTGGTTCAACTATGAAGGCAAACCCACTTTCCTTTCAGTATTTTGCTGCAATTGGCAGAAACAAGCATATTTGCTCATTCGGCCTGAAAATGCTATTAAGCGCATAAAAACTTACACTCTTGATTTCTGGCTAAATAAAAGCCGTTGCAATGATATTTCCATGCTGAACTGAGTTGTTCTGGGTCAACTATGAAGGCAAACCCACTTTCACTTCAGTATTTTTGCTGCATTTGGCAGAAACAAGCATATTTGCTCATTCGGCCTGAAAATGCTTTTAAGCGCATAAAAACTTACACTCTTGATTTCTGGCTAAATAAAAGCTGTTGCAATGATATTTCCATGCTGAACTGAGTTGTTCTGGGTCAACTATGAAGGCAAACCCACTTTCCCTTCAGTATTTTGCTGCATTTGGCAGAAATCAGCTCATTCGACCTGAAAATGCTTTTAAGCGCATAAAAACTTACACTCTTGATTTCTGGCTAAATAAAAGCTGTTGCAATGATATTTCCATGCTGAACTGAGTTGTTCTGGGTCAACTATGAAGGCAAACCCACTTTCCTTTCAGTATTTTGCTGCAATTGGCAGAAACAAGCATATTTGCTCATTCGGCCTGAAAATGCTTTTAAGCGCATAAAAACTTACACTCTTGATTTCTGGCTAAATAAAAGCTGTTGCAATGATATTTCCATGCTGAACTGAGTTGTTCTGGGTCAACTATGAAGGCAAACCCACTTTCCTTTCAGTATTTTGCTGCAATTGGCAGAAACAAGCATATTTGCTCATTCGGCCTGAAAATGCTTTTAAGCGCATAAAAACTTACACTCTTGATTTCTGGCTAAATAAAAGCTGTTGCAATGATATTTCCATGCTGAACTGAGTTGTTCTGGGTCAACTATGAAGGCAAACCCACTTTCCTTTCAGTATTTTGCTGCAATTGGCAGAAACAAGCATATTTGCTCATTCGGCCTGAAAATGCTTTTAAGCGCATAAAAACTTACACTCTTGATTTCTGGCTAAATAAAAGCCGTTGCAATGATATTTCCATGCTGAACTGAGTTGTTCTGGGTCAACTATGAAGGCAAACCCACTTTCCTTTCAGTATTTTGCTGCAATTGGCAGAAACAACCATATTTGATCATTCGGCCTGAAAATGCTTTTAAGCGCATAAAAACTTACACTCTTGATTTCTGGCTAAATAAAAGCTGTTGCAATGATATTTCCATGCTGAACTGAGTTGTTCTGGGTCAACTATGAAGGCAAACCCACTCTCCCTTCAGTATTTTGCTCCATTTGTCAGAAATCAGCTCATAAGGCCTGAAAATGCTTTTAAGCGCATAAAAACTTACACTCTTGATTTCTGGCTAAATAAAGGCTGTTGCAATGATATTTCCATGCTGAACTGAGTTGTTCTGGGTCAACTATGAAGGCAAACCCACTTTCCTTTCAGTATTTTGCTGCAATTGGCAGAAACAAGCATATTTGCTCATTCGGCCTGAAAATGCTTTTAAGCGCATAATAACTTACACTCTTGATTTCTGGCTAAATAAAAGCTGTTGCAATGATATTTCCATGCTGAACTGAGTTGTTCTGGGTCAACTATGAAGGCAAACCCACTTTCCTTTCAGTATTTTGCTGCAATTGGCAGAATTCAGCTCATTCGGCCTGAAAATACTTTTAAGCGCATAAAAACTTACACTCTTGATTTCTGGCTAAATAAAAGCTGTTGCAATGATATTTCCATGCTGAACTGAGTTGTTCTGGTTCAACTATCAAGGCAAACCCACTTTCCCTTCAGTATTTTGCTGCATTTGGCAGAAATCAGCTCATTCGGCCTGAAAATGCTTTTAAGCGCATAAAATCTTACACTCTTGATTTCTTGCTAAATAAAAGCTGTTGCAATGATATTTCCATGCTGAACTGAGTTGTTCTGGTTCAACTATCAAGGCAAACCCACTTTCCTTTCAGTATTTTGCTGCAATTGGCAGAAACAACCATATTTGATCATTCGGCCTGAAAATGCTTTTAAGCGCATAAAAACTTACACTCTTGATTTCTGGCTAAATAAAAGCTGTTGCAATGATATTTCCATGCTGAACTGAGTTGTTCTGGGTCAACTATGAAGGCAAACCCACTTTCCCTTCAGTATTTTTGCTGCATTTGGCAGAAACAAGCATATTTGCTCATTCGGCCTGAAAATGCTTTTAAGCGCATAAAAACTTACACTCTTGATTTCTGGCTAAATAAAAGCCGTTGCAATGATATTTCCATGCTGAACTGAGTTGTTCTGGGTCAACTATGAAGGCAAACCCACTTTCCTTTCAGCATTTTGCTGCAATTGGCAGAAACAACCATATTTGATCATTCGGCCTGAAAATGCTTTTAAGCGCATAAAAACTTACACTCTTGATTTCTGGCTAAATAAAAGCTGTTGCAATGATATTTCCATGCTGAACTGAGTTGTTCTGGGTCAACTATGAAGGCAAACCCACTTTACCTTCAGTATTTTTACTGCATTTGGCAGAAACAAGCATATTTGCTCATTCGGCCTTAAAATGCTTTTAAGCGCATAAAAACTTACACTCTTAATTTCTGGCTAAATAAAAGCTGTTGCAATGATATTTCCATGCTGAACTGAGTTGTTCTGGGTCAACTATGAAGGCAAACCCACTTTCCCTTCAGTATTTTGCTGCATTTGGCAGAAATCAGCTCATTCGGCCTGAAAATGCTTTTAAGCGCATAAAAACTTACACTCTTTATTTCTGGCTAAATAAAAGCTGTTGCAATGATAATTCCATGCTGAACTGAGTTGTTCTGGGTCAACTATGAAGGCAAACCCACTCTCCCTTCAGTATTTTGCTCCATTTGTCAGAAATCAGCTCATAAGGCCTGAAAATGCTTTTAAGCGCATAAAAACTTACACTCTTGATTTCTGGCTAAATAAAGGCTGTTGCAATGATATTTCCATGCTGAACTGAGTTGTTCTGGGTCAACTATGAAGGCAAACCCACTTTCCTTTCAGTATTTTGCTGCAATTGGCAGAAACAAGCATATTTGCTCATTCGGCCTGAAAATGCTTTTAAGCGCATAAAAACTTACACTCTTGATTTCTGGCTAAATAAAAGCTGTTGCAATGATATTTCCATGCTGAACTGAGTTGTTCTGGGTCAACTATGAAGGCAAACCCACTTTCCTTTCAGTATTTTGCTGCAATTGGCAGAAACAACCATATTTGATCATTCGGCCTGAAAATGCTTTTAAGCGCATAAAAACTTACACTCTTGATTTCTGGCTAAATAAAAGCTGTTGCAATGATATTTCCATGCTGAACTGAGATGTTCTGGGTCAACTATGAAGGCAAACCCACTTTCCTTTCCGTATTTTTGCTGCAATTGGCAGAAACAAGCATATTTGCTCATTCGGCCTGAAAATGCTTTTAAGCGCATACAAACTTACACTCTTAAATTCTGGCTAAATAAAAGCTGTTGCAATGATATTTCCATGCCAAACTGAGTTGTTCTGGGTCAACTATGAAGGCAAACCCACTTTCCCTTCAGTATTTTGCTGCATTTGGCAGAAATCAGCTCATTCGGCCTTAAAATGCTTTTAAGCGCATACAAACTTACACTCTTGATTTCTGGCTAAATAAAAGCTGTTGCAATGATATTTCCATGCTGAACTGAGTTGTTCTGGGTCAACTATGAAGGCAAACCCACTTTCCTTTCAGTATTTTGCTGCAATTGGCAGAAACAAGCATATTTGCTCATTCAGCCTGAAAATGCTTTTAAGCGCATAAAAACTTACACTCTTGATTTCTGGCTAAATAAAAGCTGTTGCAATGATATTTCCATGCTAATCCGAGTTGTTCTGGGTCAACTATGAAGGCAAACCCACTTTCCCTTCAGTATTTTGCTGCAATTGGCAGAAACAAGCATATTTGATCATTCGGCCTGAAAATGCTTTTAAGCGCATAAAAACTTACACTCTTGATTTCTGGCTAAATAAAAGCTGTTGCAATGATATTTCCATGCTGAACTGAGTTGTTCTGGGTCAACTATGAAGGCAAACTCACTTTCCTTTCAGTATTTTGCTGCAATTGGCAGAAATCAGCTCATTCGGCCTGAAAATGCTTTTAAGCGCATAAAAACTTACACTCTTCATTTCTGGCTAAATAAAAGCTGTTGCAATGATATTTCCATGCTGAACTGAGTTGTTCTGGGTCAACTATGAAGGCAAACCCAGTTTCCTTTCAGTATTTTGCTGCAATTGGCAGCAACAAGCATATTTGCTCATTCGGCCTGAAAATGCTTTTAAGCGCATAAAAACTTACACTCTTAAATTCTGGCTAAATAAAAGCTGTTGCAATGATATTTCCATGCTAAACTGAGTTGTTC